>NW_027175527.1:0-141355 GCF_028021215.1 Eschrichtius robustus
TCCATGGAGAAATGGGAGCCTTGCTATGCGGATGGGCGGGATGTAAATTGCCAACAGCCACTGTGGAGAAGTGTACAGTGTGCTGTGAAACATCGAAACAACACAGCTTAGAGAGCATAGGGCACTTCCACTCATGGGCGTATAAATTCGGCAAACTAAAAATCAGCAAGACACAGGCACCCCGAACTTTAGGGCTGCTCTGTTGACAACAACCTCCACTTCGTTACACTATAAATATCCCAGGAAAGAGAAAAATGGATAAAGAAGTTGTGGTCCTTATGTACAATGGAATATCACTCAGCCATGAAATCAATGTCATAAGGCTAGTCGCAGCATGATGAGTGGATTTAGGTACGACGATTCTAAGTGAAATAAGTCACACAGAAAAAGACACTTATCATAAGCTATCACTTATAGAGGGAATGTAAAAATCGCTACACTTGCACTGAATTACAAAACAGAACAGAGTCACACATTTAGAAAACACACTATGGCTGCTGAACGGAAAGGTAAGGTGGGCTGATGCATAAAACAAGGGTTTTCAAATTAGCTCAGATACCGTTCCATAAACCCAATATGTAATAGACGAGACCTACTCCTTGCTCAGTGACCTGGACTCAACACCCCCTATTCACCACGCAAAAATATATCTGACTAGTAAGAATCTTAAAACCTATGTACTGATATCTCTCTGTAAGTGATTCAAGTGGGTGTAAAGCCGCATAAACACAGCAGTGAAAAGCAGTTAAACCCCATTATGAAAATAAATTACTTTTAAAAACCCATGAAACAAAGACAGTGAAAGAGAGAGAAATTCTTACAAAATTCCTTCAGGGGCTGTGATGCAACCTGGATTGACCATATCTAGACCAACAGCTGGATGAGACATAAGTGTTGACACTCTTGGGGCTGAGAGGTTTGGTGAGGCTGGGTGAGTAAACACAGACCCTTTAAAGTAATACTGTGTGGTACCCATCCCATGGGTCCCAAATCTCCAGGTTCAAGGGCATCTTCCTACATCGAAATCATGCATGAGAAACCCAGAAGATGGTACACCGTGTGATCGGGAAAGGATTCTGAAACACACCTCATTTCTCATCTCCTTGTCCTCGGGTTCGCTATTCCAGCCGCTTTACTAGCAATCTCCCTACTTGGAGAATCAGCAGCACCTTTAACCTCCTGTTCCGTACAGGTTGCAATTTGTCCTGAGAATGAACTGGAAGAGGGGGAACCAATGAGAGACTAGCTCTAGGTGTTTGGACAGGCACAGGTCACTCTATTTTCCCATCAGGGAGAAGAATTAACCACAGCTCAGCCTGCCCCCGGGACCAGAATAGGGCCTGAAGCAATCCTGCGCTTTTTGCGGCCAGCTCCCAAAAAAGCGAGTTGAAAAATGGAGCTCAGGGTCACTGCAATTCACAGTCCTGCAGAGTTATAAATGATAACACTCGTCCACAAATATATTGAGGAAGGCACCGAAGAGGATTTGAAAGCAAGTCAGAATTGCAGGAAACAGATTCCAGGAGGTAGATTCTAATCACCTTTAAAGCACATGAAAAGCGGCAAAACATCGACAATGATGCCCTTGGCCAAAAAGGGCGTATGCGTTTTTTTCCTGAATATATTCAGGAAAAAACGCATACGCCCTTTTTGGCCAACCAAGCAACCTCCAAAATTAAATCAGCGCTACAAAGAAGTCTCGCTTCCAATCGGTCAAAAGGCCATGCTGAAAAAAGTGTCAACCCAGAAATTCAGGACAGGCCATGGAGAAATGGGAGCCTTGCTACGCTGATGGGCGGGATGTAAATTGCCAACAGCCGCTGTGGAGAAGTGTACGGTGTGTCCTGAAACATCTAAACAACACAGCTTAGAGAGCATAGGGCACTTTCCACTCCTGGGCGTATAAATTCGGAAAACTAAAAATCAGCAAGACACAGGAACCCCGAAGTTTAGGGCTGCTCTGTTGAAAACAACCTCCACTTCGTTACACCTTAAATATCCAGGAAAGAGAAAAATGTATAAAGAAGTTGTGGTCCTTATGTACAATGGAATATCACTCAGCCATGAAATCAATGTCATAAGGGTAGTCCCAGCATGATGAGTGGATTTAGGTACGACGATTCTAAGTGAAATAAGTCACACAGAAAAAGACACTTATCATAAGCTATCACTTATAGAGAAAATGTAAAAATCGCTACACTTGCACTGAATTACAAAACAGAACAGAGTCACACATTTAGAAAACACACTATGGCTGCTGAACGGGAAAGGTGAGGTGGGCTGGTGCATAAAACAAGGGTTTCAAATCAGCTCAGATACCGTTCCATAAACCCAATATGTAATAGACAAGACCTACTCCTTGCTCAGTGACCTGGACTCAACACCCCCTATTCACCACACAAAAATATATCTGACTAGTAAGAATCTTAAAACCTATGTACTGATATCTCTCTGTAAGTGATTCAAGTGGGTGTAAAGCCGCATAAACACAGCAGTGAAAAGCAGTTAAACCCCATTATGAAAATAAATTACTTTTAAAAACCCATGAAACAAAGACAGCGAAAGAGAGAGAAATTCTTACAAAATTCCTTCAGGGGCTGTGATGCAACCTGGATTGACCATATCTAGACAAACAGCTGGATGAGACATAAGGGTGGACACTGTTGGGGCTGAGAGGCTTGGTGAGGTTGGGTGAGCAAACGCAGACCCTTTAAAGTAATACTGCGTTGTACCCATCCCATGGGTCCCAAATCTCCAGGTTCAAGGGCATCTTCCTACATCGAAACCATGCATGAGAAACCCAGAAGATGGTACACCGTGTGATCGGGAAAGGATTCTGAAACACACCTCATTTCTCATCTCCTTGTCCTCGGGTTCGCTATTCCAGCCGCTTTACTAGCAATCTCCCTACTTGGAGAATCAGCAGCACCTGTAACCTCCTGTTCCGTACAGGTTGCAATTTGTCCTGAGAATGAACTGGAAGAGGGGGAACCAATGACAGACTAGCTCTAGGTGTTGGGACAGGCACAGGTCACTCTATTTTCCCATCAGGGAGAAGAATTAACCACAGGCTCAGCCTGCCCCCCGGGACCAGATTAGGGCCTGAAGCAATCCTGCGCTTTTGCGGCCAGCTCCCAAAAAAGCGAGTTGAAAATGGAGCTCAGGGTCACTGCAATTCACAGTCCTGCAGCGTTATAAATGATAACACTCGTCCACAAATATATTGAGGGAAGGCACCGAAGAGGATTTGAAAGCAAGTCAGAATTGCAGGAAACATATTCCAGGAGGTAGATTCTAATCACCTTTAAAGCACATGAAAAGCGGCAAAACATCGACAATGATGCCCTTGGCCAAAAAGGGCGTATGCGTTTTTTCCTGAATATATTCAGGAAAAAACGCATACGCCCTTTTTGGCCAACCAAGCACCTCCAAAATTAAATCAGCGCTACAAAGAAGTCTCGCTTCCCATCGGTCAAAAGGGCCATGCTGAAAAAGTGTCAAACCAGAAATTCAGGACAGGCCATGGAGAAATGGGAGCCTTGCTACGCGGATGGGCGGGATGCAAATTGCCAACAGCCACTGTGGAGAAGTGTACAGTGTGCCCTGAAACATCTAAACAACACAGCTTAGAGAGCATAGGGCACTTCCACTCATGGGCGTATAAATTCGGCAAACTAAAAATCAGCAAGACACAGGCACCCCGAAGTTTAGGGCTGGTCTGTTGACAACAACCTCCACTCGTTACACCTTAAATATCCCAGGAAAGAGAAAAATGTATAAAGAAGTTGTGGTCCTTATATACAATGGAATATCACTCAGCCATGAAATCAATGTCATAAGGCTAGTCGCAGCATGATGAGTGGATTTAGGTACGACGATTCTAAGTGAAATAAGTCACACAGAAAAAGACACTTATCATAAGCTATCACTTATAGAGGGAATGTAAAAATCGCTACACTTGCACTGAATTACAAAACAGAACAGAGTCACACATTTAGAAAACACACTATGGCTGCTGAACGGGAAAGGTGAGGTGGGCTGATGCATAAAACAAGGGTTTCAAATTAGCTCAGATACCGTTCCATAAACCCAATATGTAATAGAAGAGACCTACTCCTTGCTCAGTGACCTGGACTCAACACCCCCTATTCACCACACAAAAATGTATCTGACTAGTAAGAATCTTAAAACCTATGTACTGATATCTCTCTGTAAGTGATTCAAGTGGGTGTAAAGCCGCATAAACACAGCAGTGAAAAGCAGTTAAACCCCATTATGAAAATAAATTACTTTTAAAAACCCATGAAACAAAGACAGTGAAAGAGAGAGAAATTCTTACAAATTCCTTCAGGGGCTGTGATGCAACCTGGATTGACCATATCTAGACCAACAGCTGGATGAGACATAAGTGTTGACACTCTTGGGGCTGAGAAGTTTGGTGAGGCTGGGTGAGTAAACACAGACCCTTTAAAGTAATACTGTGTGGTACCCATCCCATGGGTCCCAAATCTCCAGGTTCAAGGGCATCTTCCTACATCGAAATCATGCATGAGAAACCCAGAAGATGGTACACCGTGTGATCGGGAAAGGATTCTGAAACACACCTCATTTCTCATCTCCTTGTCCTCGGGTTCGCCATTCCAGCCGCTTTACTAGCAATCTCCCTACTTGGAGAATCAGCAGCACCTTTAACCTCCTGTTCCGTACAGGTTTCAATTTGTCCTGAGAATGAACTGGAAGAGGGGGAACCAATGAGAGACTAGCTCTAGTTGTTGGGACAGGCTCAGGTCACTCTATTTTCCCATCAGGGAGAAGAATTAACCACAGGCTCAGCCTGCCCCCGGACCAGAATAGGGCCTGAAGCAATCCTGCGCTTTTGCGGCCAGCTCCCAAAAAAGGGAGTTGAAAAATGGAGCTCAGGGTCACTGCAATTCACAGTCCTGCAGAGTTATAAATGATAACACTCGTCCACAAATATATTGAGGGAAGGCACCGAAGAGGATTTGAAAGCAAGTCAGAATTGCAGGAAACAGATTCCAGGAGGTAGATTCTAATCACCTTTAAAGCACATGAAAAGCGGCAAAACGTCGACAATGATGCCCTTGGCCAAAAAGGGCGTATGCGTTTTTTCCTGAATATATTCAGGAAAAAACGCATACGCCCTTTTTGGCCAACCAAGCAACCTCCAAAATTAAATCAGCGTTACAAAGAAGTCTCGCTTCCATCGGTCAAAAGGGCCATGCTGAAAAAGTGTCAAACCCAGAAATTCAGGACAGGCCATGGAGAAATGGGAGCCTTGCTATGCGGATGGGCGGGATGTAAATTGCCAACAGCCACTGTGGAGAAGTGTACAGTGTGCTGTGAAACATCGAAACAACACAGCTTAGAGAGCATAGGGCACTTCCACTCATGGGCGTATAAATTCGGCAAACTAAAAATCAGCAAGACACAGGCACCCCGAACTTTAGGGCTGCTCTGTTGACAACAACCTCCACTTCGTTACACCTTAAATATCCCAGGAAAGAGAAAAATGGATAAAGAAGTTGTGGTCCTTATGTACAATGGAATATCACTCAGCCATGAAATCAATGTCATAAGGCTAGTCGCAGCATGATGAGTGGATTTAGGTACGACGATTCTAAGTGAAATAAGTCACACAGAAAAAGACACTTATCATAAGCTATCACTTATAGAGGGAATGTAAAAATCGCTACACTTGCACTGAATTACAAAACAGAACAGAGTCACACATTTAGAAAACACACTATGGCTGCTGAACGGGAAAGGTAAGGTGGGCTGATGCATAAAACAAGGGTTTCAAATTAGCTCAGATACCGTTCCATAAACCCAATATGTAATAGACGAGACCTACTCCTTGCTCAGTGACCTGGACTCAACACCCCCTATTCACCACACAAAAATATATCTGACTAGTAAGAATCTTAAAACCTATGTACTGATATCTCTCTGTAAGTGATTCAAGTGGGTGTAAAGCCGCATAAACACAGCAGTGAAAAGCAGTTAAACCCATTATGAAAATAAATTACTTTTAAAAACCATGAAACAAAGACAGTGAAAGAGAGAGAAATTCTTACAAAATTCCTTCAGGGGCTGTGATGCAACCTGGATTGACCATATCTAGACCAACAGCTGGATGAGACATAAGTGTTGACACTCTTGGGGCTGAGAAGTTTGGTGAGGCTGGGTGAGTAAACACAGACCCTTTAAAGTAATACTGTGTGGTACCCATCCCATGGGTCCCAAATCTCCAGGTTCAAGGCATCTTCCTACATCGAAATCATGCATGAGAAACCCAGAAGATGGTACACCGTGTGATCGGGAAAGGATTCTGAAACACACCTCATTTCTCATCTCCTTGTCCTCGGGTTCGCCATTCCAGCCGCTTTACTAGCAATCTCCCTACTTGGAGAATCAGCAGCACCTTTAACCTCCTGTTCCGTACAGGTTTCAATTTGTCCTGAGAATGAACTGGAAGAGGGGGAACCAATGAGAGACTAGCTCTAGTTGTTGGGACAGGCTCAGGTCACTCTATTTTCCCATCAGGGAGAAGAATTAACCACAGGCTCAGCCTGCCCCCCGGGACCAGAATAGGGCCTGAAGCAATCCTGCGCTTTTGCGGCCAGCTCCCAAAAAAGCGAGTTGAAAAATGGAGCTCAGGGTCACTGCAATTCACAGTCCTGCAGAGTTATAAATGATAACACTCGTCCACAAATATATTGAGGGAAGGCACGAAGAGGATTTGAAAGCAAGTCAGAATTGCAGGAAACAGATTCCAGGAGGTAGATTCTAATCACCTTTAAAGCACATGAAAAGCGGCAAAACGTCGACAATGATGCCCTTGGCCAAAAAGGGCGTATGCGTTTTTTCCTGAATATATTCAGGAAAAAACGCATACGCCCTTTTTGGCCAACCAAGCAACCTCCAAAATTAAATCAGCGTTACAAAGAAGTCTCGCTTCCCATCGGTCAAAAGGGCCATGCTGAAAAAGTGTCAAACCCAGAAATTCAGGACAGGCCATGGAGAAATGGGAGCCTTGCTATGCGGATGGGCGGGATGTAAATTGCCAACAGCCACTGTGGAGAAGTGTACAGTGTGCTGTGAAACATCGAAACAACACAGCTTAGAGAGCATAGGGCACTTCCACTCATGGGCGTATAAATTCGGCAAACTAAAAATCAGCAAGACACAGGCACCCCGAACTTTAGGGCTGCTCTGTTGACAACAACCTCCACTTCGTTACACCTTAAATATCCCAGGAAAGAGAAAAATGGATAAAGAAGTTGTGGTCCTTATGTACAATGGAATATCACTCAGCCATGAAATCAATGTCATAAGGCTAGTCGCAGCATGATGAGTGGATTTAGGTACGACGATTCTAAGTGAAATAAGTCACACAGAAAAAAGACACTTATCATAAGCTATCACTTATAGAGGGAATGTAAAAATCGCTACACTTGCACTGAATTACAAAACAGAACAGAGTCACACATTTAGAAAACACACTATGGCTGCTGAACGGAAAGGTAAGGTGGGCTGATGCATAAAACAAGGGTTTCAAATTAGCTCAGATACCGTTCCATAAACCCAATATGTAATAGACGAGACCTACTCCTTGCTCAGTGACCTGGACTCAACACCCCCTATTCACCACGCAAAAATATATCTGACTAGTAAGAATCTTAAAACCTATGTACTGATATCTCTCTGTAAGTGATTCAAGTGGGTGTAAAGCCGCATAAACACAGTAGTGAAAAGCAGTTAAACCCATTATGAAAATAAATTACTTTTAAAAACCCATGAAACAAAGACAGTGAAAGAGAGAGAAATTCTTACAAAATTCCTTCAGGGGCTGTGATGCAACCTGGATTGACCATATCTAGACCAACAGCTGGATGAGACATAAGTGTTGACACTCTTGGGGCTGAGAGGTTTGGTGAGGCTGGGTGAGTAAACACAGACCCTTTAAAGTAATACTGTGTGGTACCCATCCCATGGGTCCCAAATCTCCAGGTTCAAGGGCATCTTCCTACATCGAAATCATGCATGAGAAACCAGAAGATGGTACACCGTGTGATCGGGAAAGGATTCTGAAACACACCTCATTTCTCATCTCCTTGTCCTCGGGTTCGCTATTCCAGCCGCTTTACTAGCAATCTCCCTACTTGGAGAATCAGCAGCACCTTTAACCTCCTGTTCCGTACAGGTTGCAATTTGTCCTGAGAATGAACTGGAAGAGGGGGAACCAATGAGAGACTAGCTCTAGGTGTTTGGACAGGCACAGGTCACTCTATTTTCCCATCAGGGAGAAGAATTAACCACAGGCTCAGCCTGCCCCCGGGACCAGAATAGGGCCTGAAGCAATCCTGCGCTTTTGCGGCCAGCTCCCAAAAAAGCGAGTTGAAAAATGGAGCTCAGGGTCACTGCAATTCACAGTCCTGCAGAGTTATAAATGATAACACTCGTCCACAAATATATTGAGGGAAGGCACCGAAGAGGATTTGAAAGCAAGTCAGAATTGCAGGAAACAGATTCCAGGAGGTAGATTCTAATCACCTTTAAAGCACATGAAAAGCGGCAAAACATCGACAATGATGCCCTTGGCCAAAAAGGGCGTATGCGTTTTTTCCTGAATATATTCAGGAAAAAACGCATACGCCCTTTTTGGCCAACCAAGCAACCTCCAAAATTAAATCAGCGCTACAAAGAAGTCTCGCTTCCAATCGGTCAAAAGGGCCATGCTGAAAAAAGTGTCAAACCCAGAAATTCAGGACAGGCCATGGAGAAATGGGAGCCTTGCTACGCTGATGGGCGGGATGTAAATTGCCAACAGCCGCTGTGGAGAAGTGTACGGTGTGTCCTGAAACATCTAAACAACACAGCTTAGAGAGCATAGGGCACTTCCACTCCTGGGCGTATAAATTCGGAAAACTAAAAATCAGCAAGACACAGGAACCCCGAAGTTTAGGGCTGCTCTGTTGAAAACAACCTCCACTTCGTTACACCTTAAATATCCCAGGAAAGAGAAAAATGTATAAAGAAGTTGTGGTCCTTATGTACAATGGAATATCACTCAGCCATGAAATCAATGTCATAAGGGTAGTCCCAGCATGATGAGTGGATTTAGGTACGACGATTCTAAGTGAAATAAGTCACACAGAAAAAGACACTTATCATAAGCTATCACTTATAGAGAAAATGTAAAAATCGCTACACTTGCACTGAATTACAAAACAGAACAGAGTCACACATTTAGAAAACACACTATGGCTGCTGAACGGGAAAGGTGAGGTGGGCTGGTGCATAAAACAAGGGTTTCAAATCAGCTCAGATACCGTTCCATAAACCCAATATGTAATAGACAAGACCTACTCCTTGCTCAGTGACCTGGACTCAACACCCCCTATTCACCACACAAAAATATATCTGACTAGTAAGAATCTTAAAACCTATGTACTGATATCTCTCTGTAAGTGATTCAAGTGGGTGTAAAGCCGCATAAACACAGCAGTGAAAAGCAGTTAAACCCCATTATGAAAATAAATTACTTTTAAAAACCCATGAAACAAAGACAGCGAAAGAGAGAGAAATTCTTACAAAATTCCTTCAGGGGCTGTGATGCAACCTGGATTGACCATATCTAGACAAACAGCTGGATGAGACATAAGGGTGGACACTGTTGGGGCTGAGAGGCTTGGTGAGGTTGGGTGAGCAAACGCAGACCCTTTAAAGTAATACTGCGTTGTACCCATCCCATGGGTCCCAAATCTCCAGGTTCAAGGGCATCTTCCTACATCGAAACCATGCATGAGAAACCCAGAAGATGGTACACCGTGTGATCGGGAAAGGATTCTGAAACACACCTCATTTCTCATCTCCTTGTCCTCGGGTTCGCTATTCCAGCCGCTTTACTAGCAATCTCCCTACTTGGAGAATCAGCAGCACCTGTAACCTCCTGTTCCGTACAGGTTGCAATTTGTCCTGAGAATGAACTGGAAGAGGGGGAACCAATGAGAGACTAGCTCTAGGTGTTGGGACAGGCACAGGTCACTCTATTTTCCCATCAGGGAGAAGAATTAACCACAGGCTCAGCCTGCCCCCCGGGACCAGATTAGGGCCTGAAGCAATCCTGCGCTTTTGCGGCCAGCTCCCAAAAAAGCGAGTTGAAAAATGGAGCTCAGGGTCACTGCAATTCACAGTCCTGCAGCGTTATAAATGATAACACTCGTCCACAAATATATTGAGGGAAGGCACCGAAGAGGATTTGAAAGCAAGTCAGAATTGCAGGAAACATATTCCAGGAGGTAGATTCTAATCACCTTTAAAGCACATGAAAAGCGGCAAAACATCGACAATGATGCCCTTGGCCAAAAAGGGCGTATGCGTTTTTTCCTGAATATATTCAGGAAAAAACGCATACGCCCTTTTTGGCCAACCAAGCAACCTCCAAAATTAAATCAGCGCTACAAAGAAGTCTCGCTTCCCATCGGTCAAAAGGGCCATGCTGAAAAAGTGTCAAACCCAGAAATTCAGGACAGGCCATGGAGAAATGGGAGCCTTGCTACGCGGATGGGCGGGATGCAAATTGCCAACAGCCACTGTGGAGAAGTGTACAGTGTGCCCTGAAACATCTAAACAACACAGCTTAGAGAGCATAGGGCACTTCCACTCATGGGCGTATAAATTCGGCAAACTAAAAATCAGCAAGACACAGGCACCCCGAAGTTTAGGGCTGGTCTGTTGACAACAACCTCCACTTCGTTACACCTTAAATATCCCAGGAAAGAGAAAAATGTATAAAGAAGTTGTGGTCCTTATATACAATGGAATATCACTCAGCCATGAAATCAATGTCATAAGGCTAGTCGCAGCATGATGAGTGGATTTAGGTACGACGATTCTAAGTGAAATAAGTCACACAGAAAAAGACACTTATCATAAGCTATCACTTATAGAGGGAATGTAAAAATCGCTACACTTGCACTGAATTACAAAACAGAACAGAGTCACACATTTAGAAAACACACTATGGCTGCTGAACGGGAAAGGTGAGGTGGGCTGATGCATAAAACAAGGGTTTCAAATTAGCTCAGATACCGTTCCATAAACCCAATATGTAATAGAAGAGACCTACTCCTTGCTCAGTGACCTGGACTCAACACCCCCTATTCACCACACAAAAATGTATCTGACTAGTAAGAATCTTAAAACCTATGTACTGATATCTCTCTGTAAGTGATTCAAGTGGGTGTAAAGCCGCATAAACACAGCAGTGAAAAGCAGTTAAACCCCATTATGAAAATAAATTACTTTTAAAAACCCATGAAACAAAGACAGTGAAAGAGAGAGAAATTCTTACAAAATTCCTTCAGGGGCTGTGATGCAACCTGGATTGACCATATCTAGACCAACAGCTGGATGAGACATAAGTGTTGACACTCTTGGGGCTGAGAAGTTTGGTGAGGCTGGGTGAGTAAACACAGACCCTTTAAAGTAATACTGTGTGGTACCCATCCCATGGGTCCCAAATCTCCAGGTTCAAGGGCATCTTCCTACATCGAAATCATGCATGAGAAACCCAGAAGATGGTACACCGTGTGATCGGGAAAGGATTCTGAAACACACCTCATTTCTCATCTCCTTGTCCTCGGGTTCGCCATTCCAGCCGCTTTACTAGCAATCTCCCTACTTGGAGAATCAGCAGCACCTTTAACCTCCTGTTCCGTACAGGTTTCAATTTGTCCTGAGAATGAACTGGAAGAGGGGGAACCAATGAGAGACTAGCTCTAGTTGTTGGGACAGGCTCAGGTCACTCTATTTTCCCATCAGGGAGAAGAATTAACCACAGGCTCAGCCTGCCCCCCGGGACCAGAATAGGGCCTGAAGCAATCCTGCGCTTTTGCGGCCAGCTCCCAAAAAAGGGAGTTGAAAAATGGAGCTCAGGGTCACTGCAATTCACAGTCCTGCAGAGTTATAAATGATAACACTCGTCCACAAATATATTGAGGGAAGGCACCGAAGAGGATTTGAAAGCAAGTCAGAATTGCAGGAAACAGATTCCAGGAGGTAGATTCTAATCACCTTTAAAGCACATGAAAAGCGGCAAAACGTCGACAATGATGCCCTTGGCCAAAAAGGGCGTATGCGTTTTTTCCTGAATATATTCAGGAAAAAACGCATACGCCCTTTTTGGCCAACCAAGCAACCTCCAAAATTAAATCAGCGTTACAAAGAAGTCTCGCTTCCCATCGGTCAAAAGGGCCATGCTGAAAAAGTGTCAAACCCAGAAATTCAGGACAGGCCATGGAGAAATGGGAGCCTTGCTATGCGGATGGGCGGGATGTAAATTGCCAACAGCCACTGTGGAGAAGTGTACAGTGTGCTGTGAAACATCGAAACAACACAGCTTAGAGAGCATAGGGCACTTCCACTCATGGGCGTATAAATTCGGCAAACTAAAAATCAGCAAGACACAGGCACCCCGAACTTTAGGGCTGCTCTGTTGACAACAACCTCCACTTCGTTACACCTTAAATATCCCAGGAAAGAGAAAAATGGATAAAGAAGTTGTGGTCCTTATGTACAATGGAATATCACTCAGCCATGAAATCAATGTCATAAGGCTAGTCGCAGCATGATGAGTGGATTTAGGTACGACGATTCTAAGTGAAATAAGTCACACAGAAAAAGACACTTATCATAAGCTATCACTTATAGAGGGAATGTAAAAATCGCTACACTTGCACTGAATTACAAAACAGAACAGAGTCACACATTTAGAAAACACACTATGGCTGCTGAACGGGAAAGGTAAGGTGGGCTGATGCATAAAACAAGGGTTTCAAATTAGCTCAGATACCGTTCCATAAACCCAATATGTAATAGACGAGACCTACTCCTTGCTCAGTGACCTGGACTCAACACCCCCTATTCACCACGCAAAAATATATCTGACTAGTAAGAATCTTAAAACCTATGTACTGATATCTCTCTGTAAGTGATTCAAGTGGGTGTAAAGCCGCATAAACACAGTAGTGAAAAGCAGTTAAACCCCATTATGAAAATAAATTACTTTTAAAAACCCATGAAACAAAGACAGTGAAAGAGAGAGAAATTCTTACAAAATTCCTTCAGGGGCTGTGATGCAACCTGGATTGACCATATCTAGACCAACAGCTGGATGAGACATAAGTGTTGACACTCTTGGGGCTGAGAGGTTTGGTGAGGCTGGGTGAGTAAACACAGACCCTTTAAAGTAATACTGTGTGGTACCCATCCCATGGGTCCCAAATCTCCAGGTTCAAGGGCATCTTCCTACATCGAAATCATGCATGAGAAACCCAGAAGATGGTACACCGTGTGATCGGGAAAGGATTCTGAAACACACCTCATTTCTCATCTCCTTGTCCTCGGGTTCGCTATTCCAGCCGCTTTACTAGCAATCTCCCTACTTGGAGAATCAGCAGCACCTTTAACCTCCTGTTCCGTACAGGTTTCAATTTGTCCTGAGAATGAACTGGAAGAGGGGGAACCAATGAGAGACTAGCTCTAGTTGTTGGGACAGGCTCAGGTCACTCTATTTTCCCATCAGGGAGAAGAATTAACCACAGGCTCAGCCTGCCCCCCGGGACCAGAATAGGGCCTGAAGCAATCCTGCGCTTTTGCGGCCAGCTCCCAAAAAAGCGAGTTGAAAAATGGAGCTCAGGGTCACTGCAATTCACAGTCCTGCAGAGTTATAAATGATAACACTCGTCCACAAATATATTGAGGGAAGGCACCGAAGAGGATTTGAAAGCAAGTCAGAATTGCAGGAAACAGATTCCAGGAGGTAGATTCTAATCACCTTTAAAGCACATGAAAAGCGGCAAAACGTCGACAATGATGCCCTTGGCCAAAAAGGGCGTATGCGTTTTTTCCTGAATATATTCAGGAAAAAACGCATACGCCCTTTTTGGCCAACCAAGCAACCTCCAAAATTAAATCAGCGTTACAAAGAAGTCTCGCTTCCCATCGGTCAAAAGGGCCATGCTGAAAAAGTGTCAAACCCAGAAATTCAGGACAGGCCATGGAGAAATGGGAGCCTTGCTATGCGGATGGGCGGGATGTAAATTGCCAACAGCCACTGTGGAGAAGTGTACAGTGTGCTGTGAAACATCGAAACAACACAGCTTAGAGAGCATAGGGCACTTCCACTCATGGGCGTATAAATTCGGCAAACTAAAAATCAGCAAGACACAGGCACCCCGAACTTTAGGGCTGCTCTGTTGACAACAACCTCCACTTCGTTACACCTTAAATATCCCAGGAAAGAGAAAAATGGATAAAGAAGTTGTGGTCCTTATGTACAATGGAATATCACTCAGCCATGAAATCAATGTCATAAGGCTAGTCGCAGCATGATGAGTGGATTTAGGTACGACGATTCTAAGTGAAATAAGTCACACAGAAAAAGACACTTATCATAAGCTATCACTTATAGAGGGAATGTAAAAATCGCTACACTTGCACTGAATTACAAAACAGAACAGAGTCACACATTTAGAAAACACACTATGGCTGCTGAACGGGAAAGGTAAGGTGGGCTGATGCATAAAACAAGGGTTTCAAATTAGCTGAGATACCGTTCCATAAACCCAATATGTAATAGACGAGACCTACTCCTTGCTCAGTGACCTGGACTCAACACCCCCTATTCACCACGCAAAAATGTATCTGACTAGTAAGAATCTTAAAACCTATGTACTGATATCTCTCTGTAAGTGATTCAAGTGGGTGTAAAGCCGCATAAACACAGTAGTGAAAAGCAGTTAAACCCCATTATGAAAATAAATTACTTTTAAAAACCCATGAAACAAAGACAGTGAAAGAGAGAGAAATTCTTACAAAATTCCTTCAGGGGCTGTGATGCAACCTGGATTGACCATATCTAGACCAACAGCTGGATGAGACATAAGTGTTGACACTCTTGGGGCTGAGAGGTTTGGTGAGGCTGGGTGAGTAAACACAGACCCTTTAAAGTAATACTGTGTGGTACCCATGCCATGGGTCCCAAATCTCCAGGTTCAAGGGCATCTTCCTACATCGAAATCATGCATGAGAAACCCAGAAGATGGTACACCGTGTGATCGGGAAAGGATTCTGAAACACACCTCATTTCTCATCTACTTGTCCTCGGGTTCGCTATTCCAGCCGCTTTACTAGCAATCTCCCTACTAGGAGAATCAGCAGCACCTTTAACCTCCTGTTCCGTACAGGTTGCAATTTGTCCTGAGAATGAACTGGAAGAGGGGGAACCAATGAGAGACTAGCTCTAGGTGTTGGGACAGGCACAGGTCACTCTATTTTCCCATCAGGGAGAAGAATGAACCACAGGCTCAGCCTGCCCCCAGGACCACAATAGGGCCTGAAGCAATCCTGCGCTTTTGCGGCCAGCTCCCAAAAAAGCGAGTTGAAAAATGGAGCTCAGGGGCACTGCAATTCACAGTCCTGCAGAGTTATAAATGATAACACTCGTCCACAAATATATTGAGGGAAGGCAACGAAGAGGATTTGAAAGCAAGGCAGAATTGCAGGAAAGAAATTCCAGGAGGTAGATCCTAATCACCTTTAAAGCACATGAAAAGCGGCAAAACGTCGACAATGATGCCCTTGGCCAAAAAGGTCGTATGCGTTTTTTCCTGAATATATTCAGGAAAAAACGCATACGCCCTTTTTGGCCAACCAAGCAACCTCGAAAAGCAAATCAGCGCTACAAAGAAGTCTCGTTTCCCATCGGTCAAAAGGGCCATGCTGAAAAAAGTGTCAAACCCAGAAATTCAGGACAGGCCATGGAGAAATGGGAGCCTTGCTACGCTGATGGGCGGGATGTAAATTGCCTACAGCCACTGTGGAGAAGTGTCCGGTGTGTCCTGAAACATCTAAACAACACAGCTTAGAGAGCATAGGGCACTTCCACTCATGGGCGTATAAATTCGGAAAACTAAAAATCAGCAAGACACAGGCACCCCGAAGTTTAGGGCTGCTCTGTTGACAACAACCTCCACTTCGTTACACCTTAAATATCCCAGGAAAGAGAAAAATGTATAAAGAAGTTGTGGTCCTTATGTACAATGGAATATCACTCAGCCATGAAATCAATGTCATAAGGGTAGTCCCAGCATGATGAGTGGATTTAGGTACGACGACTCTAAGTGAAATAAGTCACACAGAAAAAGACACTTATCATAAGCTATCACTTATAGAGAAAATGTAAAAATCGCTACACTTGCACTGAATTACAAAACAGAACAGAGTCACACATTTAGAAAACACACTATGGCTGCTGAACGGGAAAGGTGAGGTGGGCTGGTGCATAAAACAAGGGTTTCAAATCAGCTCAGATACCGTTCCATAAACCCAATATGTAATAGACAAGACCTACTCCTTGCTCAGTGACCTGGACTCAACACCCCCTATTCACCACACAAAAATATATCTGACTAGTAAGAATCTTAAAACCTATGTACTGATATCTCTCTGTAAGTGATTCAAGTGGGTGTAAAGCCGCATAAACACAGCAGTGAAAAGCAGTTAAACCCCATTATGAAAATAAATTACTTTTAAAAACCCATGAAACAAAGACAGCGAAAGAGAGAGAAATTCTTACAAAATTCCTTCAGGGGCTGTGATGCAACCTGGATTGACCATATCTAGACCAACAGCTGGATGAGACATAAGTGTTGACACTCTTGGGGCTGAGAGGTTTGGTGAGGCTGGGTGAGTAAACACAGACCCTTTAAAGTAATACTGTGTGGTACCCATCCCATGGGTCCCAAATCTCCAGGTTCAAGGGCATCTTCCTACATCGAAATCATGCATGAGAAACCCAGAAGATGGTACACCGTGTGATCGGGAAAGGATTCTGAAACACACCTCATTTCTCATCTACTTGTCCTCGGATTCGCTATTCCAGCCGCTTTACTAGCAATCTCCCTACTTGGAGAATCAGCAGCACCTTTAACCTCCTGTTCCGTACAGGTTTCAATTTGTCCTGAGAATGAACTGGAAGAGGGGGAACCAATGAGAGACTAGCTCTAGTTGTTGGGACAGGCTCAGGTCACTCTATTTTCCCATCAGGGAGAAGAATTAACCACAGGCTCAGCCTGCCCCCCGGGACCAGAATAGGGCCTGAAGCAATCCTGCGCTTTTGCGGCCAGCTCCCAAAAAAGCGAGTTGAAAAATGGAGCTCAGGGTCACTGCAATTCACAGTCCTGCAGAGTTATAAATGATAACACTCGTCCACAAATATATTGAGGGAAGGCACCGAAGAGGATTTGAAAGCAAGTCAGAATTGCAGGAAACAGATTCCAGGAGGTAGATTCTAATCACCTTTAAAGCACATGAAAAGCGGCAAAACGTCGACAATGATGCCCTTGGCCAAAAAGGGCGTATGCGTTTTTTCCTGAATATATTCAGGAAAAAACGCATACGCCCTTTTTGGCCAACCAAGCAACCTCCAAAATTAAATCAGCGTTACAAAGAAGTCTCGCTTCCCATCGGTCAAAAGGGCCATGCTGAAAAAGTGTCAAACCCAGAAATTCAGGACAGGCCATGGAGAAATGGGAGCCTTGCTATGCGGATGGGCGGGATGTAAATTGCCAACAGCCACTGTGGAGAAGTGTACAGTGTGCTGTGAAACATCGAAACAACACAGCTTAGAGAGCATAGGGCACTTCCACTCATGGGCGTATAAATTCGGCAAACTAAAAATCAGCAAGACACAGGCACCCCGAACTTTAGGGCTGCTCTGTTGACAACAACCTCCACTTCGTTACACCTTAAATATCCCAGGAAAGAGAAAAATGGATAAAGAAGTTGTGGTCCTTATGTACAATGGAATATCACTCAGCCATGAAATCAATGTCATAAGGCTAGTCGCAGCATGATGAGTGGATTTAGGTACGACGATTCTAAGTGAAATAAGTCACACAGAAAAAGACACTTATCATAAGCTATCACTTATAGAGGGAATGTAAAAATCGCTACACTTGCACTGAATTACAAAACAGAACAGAGTCACACATTTAGAAAACACACTATGGCTGCTGAACGGGAAAGGTAAGGTGGGCTGATGCATAAAACAAGGGTTTCAAATTAGCTCAGATACCGTTCCATAAACCCAATATGTAATAGACGAGACCTACTCCTTGCTCAGTGACCTGGACTCAACACCCCCTATTCACCACGCAAAAATGTATCTGACTAGTAAGAATCTTAAAACCTATGTACTGATATCTCTCTGTAAGTGATTCAAGTGGGTGTAAAGCCGCATAAACACAGTAGTGAAAAGCAGTTAAACCCCATTATGAAAATAAATTACTTTTAAAAACCCATGAAACAAAGACAGTGAAAGAGAGAGAAATTCTTACAAAATTCCTTCAGGGGCTGTGATGCAACCTGGATTGACCATATCTAGACCAACAGCTGGATGAGACATAAGTGTTGACACTCTTGGGGCTGAGAGGTTTGGTGAGGCTGGGTGAGTAAACACAGACCCTTTAAAGTAATACTGTGTGGTACCCATCCCATGGGTCCCAAATCTCCAGGTTCAAGGGCATCTTCCTACATCGAAATCATGCATGAGAAACCCAGAAGATGGTACACCGTGTGATCGGGAAAGGATTCTGAAACACACCTCATTTCTCATCTACTTGTCCTCGGGTTCGCTATTCCAGCCGCTTTACTAGCAATCTCCCTACTAGGAGAATCAGCAGCACCTTTAACCTCCTGTTCCGTACAGGTTGCAATTTGTCCTGAGAATGAACTGGAAGAGGGGGAACCAATGAGAGACTAGCTCTAGGTGTTGGGACAGGCACAGGTCACTCTATTTTCCCATCAGGGAGAAGAATGAACCACAGGCTCAGCCTGCCCCCGGGACCACAATAGGGCCTGAAGCAATCCTGCGCTTTTGCGGCCAGCTCCCAAAAAAGCGAGTTGAAAAATGGAGCTCAGGGGCACTGCAATTCACAGTCCTGCAGAGTTATAAATGATAACACTCGTCCACAAATATATTGAGGGAAGGCAACGAAGAGGATTTGAAAGCAAGGCAGAATTGCAGGAAAGAAATTCCAGGAGGTAGATCCTAATCACCTTTAAAGCACATGAAAAGCGGCAAAACGTCGACAATGATGCCCTTGGCCAAAAAGGTCGTATGCGTTTTTTCCTGAATATATTCAGGAAAAAACGCATACGCCCTTTTTGGCCAACCAAGCAACCTCGAAAAGCAAATCAGCGCTACAAAGAAGTCTCGTTTCCCATCGGTCAAAAGGGCCATGCTGAAAAAAGTGTCAAACCCAGAAATTCAGGACAGGCCATGGAGAAATGGGAGCCTTGCTACGCTGATGGGCGGGATGTAAATTGCCTACAGCCACTGTGGAGAAGTGTCCGGTGTGTCCTGAAACATCTAAACAACACAGCTTAGAGAGCATAGGGCACTTCCACTCATGGGCGTATAAATTCGGAAAACTAAAAATCAGCAAGACACAGGCACCCCGAAGTTTAGGGCTGCTCTGTTGACAACAACCTCCACTTCGTTACACCTTAAATATCCCAGGAAAGAGAAAAATGTATAAAGAAGTTGTGGTCCTTATGTACAATGGAATATCACTCAGCCATGAAATCAATGTCATAAGGGTAGTCCCAGCATGATGAGTGGATTTAGGTACGACGACTCTAAGTGAAATAAGTCACACAGAAAAAGACACTTATCATAAGCTATCACTTATAGAGAAAATGTAAAAATCGCTACACTTGCACTGAATTACAAAACAGAACAGAGTCACACATTTAGAAAACACACTATGGCTGCTGAACGGGAAAGGTGAGGTGGGCTGGTGCATAAAACAAGGGTTTCAAATCAGCTCAGATACCGTTCCATAAACCCAATATGTAATAGACAAGACCTACTCCTTGCTCAGTGACCTGGACTCAACACCCCCTATTCACCACACAAAAATATATCTGACTAGTAAGAATCTTAAAACCTATGTACTGATATCTCTCTGTAAGTGATTCAAGTGGGTGTAAAGCCGCATAAACACAGCAGTGAAAAGCAGTTAAACCCCATTATGAAAATAAATTACTTTTAAAAACCCATGAAACAAAGACAGCGAAAGAGAGAGAAATTCTTACAAAATTCCTTCAGGGGCTGTGATGCAACCTGGATTGACCATATCTAGACCAACAGCTGGATGAGACATAAGTGTTGACACTCTTGGGGCTGAGAGGTTTGGTGAGGCTGGGTGAGTAAACACAGACCCTTTAAAGTAATACTGTGTGGTACCCATCCCATGGGTCCCAAATCTCCAGGTTCAAGGGCATCTTCCTACATCGAAATCATGCATGAGAAACCCAGAAGATGGTACACCGTGTGATCGGGAAAGGATTCTGAAACACACCTCATTTCTCATCTACTTGTCCTCGGATTCGCTATTCCAGCCGCTTTACTAGCAATCTCCCTACTTGGAGAATCAGCAGCACCTTTAACCTCCTGTTCCGTACAGGTTTCAATTTGTCCTGAGAATGAACTGGAAGAGGGGGAACCAATGAGAGACTAGCTCTAGTTGTTGGGACAGGCTCAGGTCACTCTATTTTCCCATCAGGGAGAAGAATTAACCACAGGCTCAGCCTGCCCCCCGGGACCAGAATAGGGCCTGAAGCAATCCTGCGCTTTTGCGGCCAGCTCCCAAAAAAGCGAGTTGAAAAATGGAGCTCAGTGTCACTGCAATTCACAGTCCTGCAGAGTTATAAATGATAACACTCGTCCACAAATATATTGAGGGAAGGCACCGAAGAGGATTTGAAAGCAAGTCAGAATTGCAGGAAACAGATTCCAGGAGGTAGATTCTAATCACCTTTAAAGCACATGAAAAGCGGCAAAACGTCGACAATGATGCCCTTGGCCAAAAAGGGCGTATGCGTTTTTTCCTGAATATATTCAGGAAAAAACGCATACGCCCTTTTTGGCCAACCAAGCAACCTCCAAAATTAAATCAGCGTTACAAAGAAGTCTCGCTTCCCATCGGTCAAAAGGGCCATGCTGAAAAAGTGTCAAACCCAGAAATTCAGGACAGGCCATGGAGAAATGGGAGCCTTGCTATGCGGATGGGCGGGATGTAAATTGCCAACAGCCACTGTGGAGAAGTGTACAGTGTGCTGTGAAACATCGAAACAACACAGCTTAGAGAGCATAGGGCACTTCCACTCATGGGCGTATAAATTCGGCAAACTAAAAATCAGCAAGACACAGGCACCCCGAACTTTAGGGCTGCTCTGTTGACAACAACCTCCACTTCGTTACACCTTAAATATCCCAGGAAAGAGAAAAATGGATAAAGAAGTTGTGGTCCTTATGTACAATGGAATATCACTCAGCCATGAAATCAATGTCATAAGGCTAGTCGCAGCATGATGAGTGGATTTAGGTACGACGATTCTAAGTGAAATAAGTCACACAGAAAAAGACACTTATCATAAGCTATCACTTATAGAGGGAATGTAAAAATCGCTACACTTGCACTGAATTACAAAACAGAACAGAGTCACACATTTAGAAAACACACTATGGCTGCTGAACGGGAAAGGTAAGGTGGGCTGATGCATAAAACAAGGGTTTCAAATTAGCTCAGATACCGTTCCATAAACCCAATATGTAATAGACGAGACCTACTCCTTGCTCAGTGACCTGGACTCAACACCCCCTATTCACCACGCAAAAATGTATCTGACTAGTAAGAATCTTAAAACCTATGTACTGATATCTCTCTGTAAGTGATTCAAGTGGGTGTAAAGCCGCATAAACACAGCAGTGAAAAGCAGTTAAACCCCATTATGAAAATAAATTACTTTTAAAAACCCATGAAACAAAGACAGTGAAAGAGAGAGAAATTCTTACAAAATTCCTTCAGGGGCTGTGATGCAACCTGGATTGACCATATCTAGACCAACAGCTGGATGAGACATAAGTGTTGACACTCTTGGGGCTGAGAGGTTTGGTGAGGCTGGGTGAGTAAACACAGACCCTTTAAAGTAATACTGTGTGGTACCCATCCCATGGGTCCCAAATCTCCAGGTTCAAGGGCATCTTCCTACATCGAAATCATGCATGAGAAACCCAGAAGATGGTACACCGTGTGATCGGGAAAGGATTCTGAAACACACCTCACTTCTCATCTCCTTGTCCTCGGGTTCGCCATTCCAGCCGCTTTACTAGCAATCTCCCTACTTGGAGAATCAGCAGCACCTTTAACCTCCTGTTCCGTACAGGTTGCAATTTGTCCTGAGAATGAACTGGAAGAGGGGGAACCAATGAGAGACTAGCTCTAGGTGTTGGGACAGGCACAGGTCACTCTATTTTCCCATCAGGGAGAAGAATGAACCACAGGCTCAGCCTGCCCCCCGGGACCACAATAGGGCCTGAAGCAATCCTGCGCTTTTGCGGCCAGCTCCCAAAAAAGCGAGTTGAAAAATGGAGCTCAGGGGCACTGCAATTCACAGTCCTGCAGAGTTATAAATGATAACACTCGTCCACAAATATATTGAGGGAAGGCAACGAAGAGGATTTGAAAGCAAGGCAGAATTGCAGGAAAGAAATTCCAGGAGGTAGATCCTAATCACCTTTAAAGCACATGAAAAGCGGCAAAACGTCGACAATGATGCCCTTGGCCAAAAAGGGCGTATGCGTTTTTTCCTGAATATATTCAGGAAAAAACGCATACGCCCTTTTTGGCCAACCAAGCAACCTCGAAAAGCAAATCAGCGCTACAAAGAAGTCTCGTTTCCCATCGGTCAAAAGGGCCATGCTGAAAAAAGTGTCAAACCCAGAAATTCAGGACAGGCCATGGAGAAATGGGAGCCTTGCTACGCTGATGGGCGGGATGTAAATTGCCTACAGCCACTGTGGAGAAGTGTCCGGTGTGTCCTGAAACATCTAAACAACACAGCTTAGAGAGCATAGGGCACTTCCACTCATGGGCGTATAAATTCGGAAAACTAAAAATCAGCAAGACACAGGCACCCCGAAGTTTAGGGCTGCTCTGTTGACAACAACCTCCACTTCGTTACACCTTAAATATCCCAGGAAAGAGAAAAATGTATAAAGAAGTTGTGGTCCTTATGTACAATGGAATATCACTCAACCATGAAATCAATGTCATAAGGGTAGTCCCAGCATGATGAGTGGATTTAGGTACGACGACTCTAAGTGAAATAAGTCACACAGAAAAAGACACTTATCATAAGCTATCACTTATAGAGAAAATGTAAAAATCGCTACACTTGCACTGAATTACAAAACAGAACAGAGTCACACATTTAGAAAACACACTATGGCTGCTGAACGGGAAAGGTGAGGTGGGCTGGTGCATAAAACAAGGGTTTCAAATCAGCTCAGATACCGTTCCATAAACCCAATATGTAATAGACAAGACCTACTCCTTGCTCAGTGACCTGGACTCAACACCCCCTATTCACCACACAAAAATATATCTGACTAGTAAGAATCTTAAAACCTATGTACTGATATCTCTCTGTAAGTGATTCAAGTGGGTGTAAAGCCGCATAAACACAGCAGTGAAAAGCAGTTAAACCCCATTATGAAAATAAATTACTTTTAAAAACCCATGAAACAAAGACAACGAAAGAGAGAGGAAATCTTACAAAATTCCTTCAGGGGCTGTGATGCAACCTGGATTGACCATATCTAGACAAACAGCTGGATGAGACATAAGGGTGGACACTGTTGGGGCTGAGAGGCTTGGTGAGGTTGGGTGAGCAAACGCAGACCCTTTAAAGTAATACTGCGTTGTACCCATCCCATGGGTCCCAAATCTCCAGGTTCAAGGGCATCTTCCTACATCGAAATCATGCATGAGAAACCCAGAGGGTGCTACACCGTGTGATCGGGAAAGGTTTCTGAAACCCACCTCATTTCTCATCTCCCTGTGCAGGGGTTCGCCATTCCAGCCGCTTTACTAGCAATCTCCCTACTTGGAGAATCAGCAGCACCTTTAACCTCCTGTTCCGTACAGGTCGGAATTTGTCCTGAGGATGAACGGGAAGACGGGGAACCAATGAGAGACTATCTCTAGGTGTTGGGACAGGCACAGGTCACTCTATTTTCCCATCAGGGAGAAGAATTAACCACAGGCTAAGCCTGCCCCCCGGGACCAGTATAGGGCCTGAAGCAATCCTGCGCTTTTGCGGCCAGCTCCCAAAAAAGAGAGTGGAAAAATGGAGCTCAGGGGCACTGCAATTCACAGTCCTGCAGAGTTATAAATGATAACACTCGTCCACAAATATATTGAGGGAAGGCAACGAAGAGGATTTGAAAGCAAGGCAGAATTGCAGGAAAGAGATTCCAGTAGGTAGATTCTAATCACCCTTGAAGCACATGAAAAGCGGCAAAACGTCGACAATGATGCCCTTGGCCAAAAAGGGCGTATGCGTTTTTTCCTGAATATATTCAGGAAAAAACGCATACGCCCTTTTTGGCCAACCAAGCAACCTCGAAAAGCAAATCAGCTCTACAAAGAAGTCTCGCTTCCCATCGGTCAAAAGGGCCATGCTGAAAAAAGTGTCAAACCCAGAAATTCAGGACAGGCCATGGAGAAATGGGAGCCTTGCTACGCTGATGGGCGGGATGTAAATTGCCAACAGCCGCTGTGGAGGAGTGTACGGTGTGTCCTGAAACATCTAAACAACACAGCTTAGAGAGCATAGGGCACTTCCACTCCTGGGCGTATAAATTCGGAAAACTAAAAAACAGCAAGACACAGGCACCCCGAAGTTTAGGGCTGCTCTGTTGACAACAACCTCCACTTCGTTACACCTTAAATATCCCAGGAAAGAGAAAAATGTATAAAGAAGTTGTGGTCCTTATGTACAATGGAATATCACTCAGCCATGAAATCAATGTCATAAGGCTAGTCGCAGCATGATGAGTGGATTTAGGTACGACGATTCTAAGTGAAATAAGTCACACAGAAAAAGACACTTATCATAAGCTATCACTCATAGAGGGAATGTAAAAATCGCTACACTTGCACTGAATTACAAAACAGAACAGAGTCACACATTTAGAAAACACACTATGGCTGCTGAACGGGAAAGGTGAAGTGGGCTGATGCATAAAACAAGGGTTTCAAATTAGCTCAGATACCGTTCCATAAACCCAATATGTAATAGAAGAGACCTACTCCTTGCTCAGTGACCTGGACTCAACACCCCCTATTCACCACACAAAAATGTATCTGACTAGTAAGAATCTTAAAACCTATGTACTGATATCTCTCTGTAAGTGATTCAAGTGGGTGTAAAGCCGCATAAACACAGCAGTGAAAAGCAGTTAAACCCCATTATGAAAATAAATTACTTTTAAAAACCCATGAAACAAAGACAGTGAAAGAGAGAGAAATTCTTACAAAATTCCTTCAGGGGCTGTGATGCAACCTGGATTGACCATATCTAGACCAACAGCTGGATGAGACATAAGTGTTGACACTCTTGGGGCTGAGAGGTTTGGTGAGGCTGGGTGAGCAAACACAGACCCTTTAAAGTAATACTGCGTGGTACCCATCCCATGGGTCCCAAATCTCCAGGTTCAAGGGCATCTTCCTACATCGAAATCATGCATGAGAAACCTAGAAGATGGTACACCGTGTGATCGGGAAAGGATTCTGAAACACACCTCATTTCTCATCTCCTTGTCCTCGGGTTCGCCATTCCAGCCGCTTTACTAGCAATCTCCCTACTTGGAGAATCAGCAGCACCTTTAACCTCCTGTTCCGTACAGGTTGCAATTTGTCCTGAGAATGAACTGGAAGAGGGGGAACCAATGAGAGACTAGCTCTAGGTGTTGGGACAGGCACAGGTCACTCTATTTTCCCATCAGGGAGAAGAATTAACCACAGGCTCAGCCTGCCCCCCGGGACCAGAATAGGGCCTGAAGTAATCCTGCGCTTTTGCGGCCAGCTCCCAAAAAAGCGAGTTGAAAAATGGAGCTCAGGGTCACTGCAATTCACAGTCCTGCAGAGTTATAAATGATAACACTCGTCCACAAATATATTGAGGGAAGGCACCGAAGAGGAATTGAAAGCAAGTCAGAATTGCAGGAAACATATTTCAGGAGGTAGATTCTAATCACCTTTAAAGCACATGAATAGCGGCAAAACATCGACAATGATGCCCTTGGCCAAAAAGGGCGTATGCGTTTTTTCCTGAATATATTCAGGAAAAAACGCATACGCCCTTTTTGGCCAACCAAGCAACCTCCAAAATTAAATCAGCGCTACAAAGAAGTCTCGCTTCCCATCGGTCAAAAGGGCCATGCTGAAAAAGTGTCAAACCCAGAAATTCAGGACAGGCCATGGAGAAATGGGAGCCTTGCTACGCGGATGGGCGGGATGTAAATTGCCAACAGCCACTGTGGAGAAGTGTACAGTGTGCCCTGAAACATCTAAACAACACAGCTTAGAGAGCATAGGGCACTTCCACTCCTGGGCGTATAAATTCGGAAAACTAAAAATCAGCAAGACACAGGCACCCCGAAGTTTAGGGCTGCTCTGTTGACAATAACCTCCACTTCGTTACACCTTAAATATCCCAGGAAAGAGAAAAATGGATAAAGAAGTTGTGGTCCTTATATACAATGGAATATCACTCAGCCATGAAATCAATGTCATAAAGCTAGTCGCAGCATGATGAGTGGATTTAGGTACGACGATTCTAAGTGAAAGAAGTCACACAGAAAAAGACACTTATCATAAGCTATCACTTATAGAGGGAATGTAAAAATCGCTACACTTGCACTGAATTACAAAACAGAACAGAGTCACACATTTAGAAAACACACTATGGCTGCTGAACGGGAAAGGTGAGGTGGGCTGATGCATAAAACAAGGGTTTCAAATTAGCTCAGATACCGTTCCATAAACCCAATATGTAATAGAAGAGACCTACTCCTTGCTCAGTGACCTGGACTCAACACCCCCTATTCACCACACAAAAATGTATCTGACTAGTAAGAATCTTAAAACCTATGTACTGATATCTCTCTGTAAGTGATTCAAGTGGGTGTAAAGCCGCATAAACACAGCAGTGAAAAGCAGTTAAACCCCATTATGAAAATAAATTACTTTTAAAAACCCATGAAACAAAGACAGTGAAAGAGAGAGAAATTCTTACAAAATTCCTTCAGGGGCTGTGATGCAACCTGGATTGACCATATCTAGACCAACAGCTGGATGAGACATAAGTGTTGACACTCTTGGGCCTGAGAGGTTTGGTGAGGCTGGGTGAGTAAACACAGACCCTTTAAAGTAATACTGTGTGGTACCCATCCCATGGGTCCCAAATCTCCAGGTTCAAGGGCATCTTCCTACATCGAAATCATGCATGAGAAACCCAGAAGATGGTACACCGTGTGATCGGGAAAGGATTCTGAAACACACCTCATTTCTCATCTCCTTGTCCTCGGGTTCGCCATTCCAGCCGCTTTACTAGCAATCACCCTACTTGGAGAATCAGCAGCACCTTTAACCTCCTGTTCCGTACAGGTTGCAATTTGTCCTGAGAATGAACTGGAAGAGGGGGAACCAATGAGAGACTAGCTCTAGGTTTTGGGACAGGCTCAGGTCACTCTATTTTCCCATCAGGGAGAAGAATTAACCACAGGTTCAGCCTGCCCCCCGGGACCAGAATAGGGCCTGAAGCAATCCTGCGCTTTTGCGGCCAGCTCCCAAAAAAGCGAGTTGAAAAATGGAGCTCAGGGTCACTGCAATTCACAGTCCTGCAGAGTTATAAATGATAACACTCGTCCACAAATATATTGAGGGAAGGCACCGAAGAGGATTTGAAAGCAAGTCAGAATTGCAGGAATCAGATTCCAGGAGGTAGATTCTAATCACCTTTAAAGCACATGAAAAGCGGCAAAACGTCGACAATGATGTCCTTGGCCAAAAAGGGCGTATGCGTTTTTTCCTGAATATATTCAGGAAAAAACGCATACGCCCTTTTTGGCCAACCAAGCAACCTCCAAAATTAAATCAGCGCTACAAAGAAGTCTCGCTTCCCATCGGTCAGAAGGGCCATGCTGAAAAAGTGTCAAACCCAGAAATTCAGGACAGGCCATGGAGTAATGGGAGCCTTGCTACGCGGATGGGCGGGATGTAAATTGCCAACAGCCACTGTGGAGAAGTGTACAGTGTGCTGTGAAACATCTAAACAACACAGCTTAGAGAGCATAGGGCACTTCCACTCATGGGCGTATAAATTCGGCAAACTAAAAATCAGCAAGACACAGGCACCCCGAACTTTAGGGCTGCTCTGTTGACAACAACCTCCACTTCGTTACACCTTAAATATCCCAGGAAAGAGAAAAATGGATAAAGAAGGTGTGGTCCTTATGTACAATGGAATATCACTCAGCCATGAAATAAATGTCATAAGGCTAGTCGCAGCATGATGAGTGGATTTAGGTACGACGATTCTAAGTGAAATAAGTCACACAGAAAAATACACTTATCATAAGCTATCACTTATAGAGGGAATGTAAAAATCGCTACACTTGCACTGAATTACAAAACAGAACAGAGTCACACATTTAGAAAACACACTATGGCTGCTGAACGGGAAAGGTAAGGTGGGCTGATGCATAAAACAAGGGTTTCAAATTAGCTCAGATACCGTTCCATAAACCCAATATGTAATAGACGAGACCTACTCCTTGCTCAGTGACCTGGACTCAACACCCCCTATTCACCACGCAAAAATGTATCTGACTAGTAAGAATCTTAAAACCTATGTACTGATATCTCTCTGTAAGTGATTCAAGTGGGTGTAAAGCCGCATAAACACAGCAGTGAAAAGCAGTTAAACCCCATTATGAAAATAAATTACTTTTAAAAACCCATGAAACAAAGACAGTGAAAGAGAGAGAAATTCTTACAAAATTCCTTCAGGGGCTGTGATGCAACCTGGATTGACCATATCTAGACCAACAGCTGGATGAGACATAAGTGTTGACACTCTTGGGGCTGAGAGGTTTGGTGAGGTTGGGTGAGCAAACACAGACCCTTTAAAGTAATACTGTGTGGTACCCATCCCATGGGTCCCAAATCTCCAGGTTCAAGGGCATCTTCCTACATCGAAATCATGCATGAGAAACCCAGAAGATGGTACACCGTGTGATCGGGAAAGGATTCTGAAACACACCTCATTTCTCATCTCCTTGTCCTCGGGTTCGCCATTCCAGCCGCTTTACTAGCAATCTCCCTACTTGGAGAATCAGCAGCACCTTTAACCTCCTGTTCCATACAGGGTGCAATTTCTCCTGAGAATGAACTGGAAGAGGGGGAACCAATGAGAGACTAGCTCTAGGTGTTGGGACAGGCACAGGTCACTCTATTTTCCATTCAGGGAGAAGAATTAACCACAGGCTCAGCCTGCCCCCCGGGACCAGAATAGGGCCTGAAGCAATCCTGCGCTTTTGCGGCCAGCTCCCAAAAAAGCGAGTTGAAAAATGGAGCTCAGGGTCACTGCAATTCACAGTCCTGCAGAGTTATAAATGATAACACTCGTCCACAAATATATTGAGGGAAGGCAACGAAGAGGATTTGAAAGCAAGGCAGAATTGCAGGAAACAGATTCCAGGAGGTAGATCCTAATCACTTTAAAGCACATGAAAAGCGCAAAACGTCGACAATGATGCCCTTGGCCAAAAAGGGCGTATGCGTTTTTTCCTGAATATATTCAGGAAAAAACGCATACGCCCTTTTTGGCCAACCAAGCAACCTCGAAAAGCAAATCAGCGCTACAAAGAAGTCTCGCTTCCCATCAGTCAAAAGGGCCATGCTGAAAAAAGTGTCAAACCCAGAAATTCAGGACAAGCCATGGAGAAATGGGAGCCTTGCTACGCTGATGGGCGGTATGTAAATTGCCAACAGCCACTGTGGAGAAGTGTACAGTGTGTCCTGAAACATCTAAACAACACAGCTTAGAGAGCATAGGGCACTTCCACTCCTGGGCGTATAAATTCGGAAAATTAAAAATCAGCAAGACACAGGCACCCCGAAGTTTAGGGCTGCTCTGTTGACAACAACCTCCACTTCGTTACACCTTAAATATCCCAGGAAAGAGAAAAATGGATAAAGAAGTTGTGGTCCTTATGTACAATGGAATATCACTCAGCCATGAAATCAATGTCATAAGGCTAGTCGCAGCATGATGAGTGGATTTAGGTACGACGATTCTAAGTGAAATAAGTCACACAGAAAAAGACACTTATCATAAGCTATCACTTATAGAGGGAATGTAAAAATCGCTACACTTGCACTGAATTACAAAACAGAACAGAGTCACACATTTAGAAAACACACTATGGCTGCTGAACGGGAAAGGTGAGGTGGGCTGATGCATAAAACAAGGGTTTCAAATTAGCTCAGATACCGTTCCATAAACCCAATATGTAATAGAAGAGACCTACTCCTTGCTCAGTGACCTGGACTCAACACCCCCTATTCACCACACAAAAATGTATCTGACTAGTAAGAATCTTAAAACCTATGTACTGATATCTCTCTGTAAGTGATTCAAGTGGGTGTAAAGCCGCATAAACACAGCAGTGAAAAGCAGTTAAACCCCATTATGAAAATAAATTACTTTTAAAATCCCATGAAACAAAGACAGTGAAAGAGAGAGAAATTCTTACAAAATTCCTTCAGGGGCTGTGATGCAACCTGGATTGACCATATCTAGACCAACAGCTGGATGAGACATAAGTGTTGACACTCTTGGGCCTGAGAGGTTTGGTGAGGCTGGGTGAGTAAACACAGACCCTTTAAAGTAATACTGTGTGGTACCCATCCCATGGGTCCCAAATCTCCAGGTTCAAGGGCATCTTCCTACATCGAAATCATGCATGAGAAACCCAGAAGATGGTACACCGTGTGATCGGGAAAGGTTTCTGAAACACACCTCATTTCTCATCTCCTTGTCCTCGGGTTCGCCATTCCAGCCGCTTTACTAGCAATCTCCCTACTTGGAGAATCAGCAGCACCTTTAACCTCCTGTTCCGTACAGGTTGCAATTTGTCCTGAGAATGAACTGGAAGAGGGGGAACCAATGAGAGCCTAGCTCTAGGTCTTGGGACAGGCACAGGCCACTCTATTTTCCCATCAGGGAGAAGAATTAACCACAGGCTCAGCCTGCCCCCCGGGACCAGAATAGGGCCTGAAGCAATCCTGCGCTTTTGCGGCCAGCTCCCAAAAAAGCGAGTTGAAAAATGGAGCTCAGGGTCACTGCAATTCACAGTCCTGCAGAGTTATAAATGATAACACTCGTCCACAAATATATTGAGGGAAGGCACCGAAGAGGATTTGAAAGCAAGTCAGAATTGCAGGAAACAGATTCCAGGAGGTAGATTCTAATCACCTTTAAAGCACATGAAAAGCGGCAAAACATCGACAATGATGCCCTTGGCCAAAAAGGGCGTATGCGTTTTTTCCTGAATATATTCAGGAAAAAACGCATACGCCCTTTTTGGCCAACCAAGCAACCTCCAAAATTAAATCAGCGCTACAAAGAAGTCTCGCTTCCAATCGGTCAAAAGGGCCATGCTGAAAAAAGTGTCAAACCCAGAAATTCAGGACAGGCCATGGAGAAATGGGAGCCTTGCTACGCTGATGGGCGGGATGTAAATTGCCAACAGCCGCTGTGGAGAAGTATACGGTGTGTCCTGAAACATCTAAACAACACAGCTTAGAGAGCATAGGGCACTTCCACTCCTGGGCGTATAAATTCGGAAAACTAAAAATCAGCAAGACACAGGCACCCCGAAGTTTAGGGCTGCTCTGTTGACAACAACCTCCACTTCGTTACACCTTAAATATCCCAGGAAAGAGAAAAATGTATAAAGAAGTTGTGGTCCTTATGTACAATGGAATATCACTCAGCCATGAAATCAATGTCATAAGGGTAGTCCCAGCATGATGAGTGGATTTAGGTACGACGATTCTAAGTGAAATAAGTCACACAGAAAAAGACACTTATCATAAGCTATCACTTATAGAGGGAATGTAAAAATCGCTACACTTGCACTGAATTACAAAACAGAACAGAGTCACACATTTAGAAAACACACTATGGCTGCTGAACGGGAAAGGTGAGGTGGGCTGGTGCATAAAACAAGGGTTTCAAATCAGCTCAGATACCGTTCCATAAACCCAATATGTAATAGACAAGACCTACTCCTTGCTCAGTGACCTGGACTCAACACCCCCTATTCACCACACAAAAATGTATCTGACTAGTAAGAATCTTAAAACCTATGTACTGATATCTCTCTGTAAGTGATTCAAGTGGGTGTAAAGCCGCATAAACACAGCAGTGAAAAGCAGTTAAACCCCATTATGAAAATAAATTACTTTTAAAAACCCATGAAACAAAGACAGCGAAAGAGAGAGAAATTCTTACAAAATTCCTTCAGGGGCTGTGATGCAACCTGGATTGACCATATCTAGACAAACAGCTGGATGAGACATAAGGGTGGACACTGTTGGGGCTGAGAGGCTTGGTGAGGTTGGGTGAGCAAACGCAGACCCTTTAAAGTAATACTGCGTTGTACCCATCCCATGGGTCCCAAATCTCCAGGTTCAAGGGCATCTTCCTACATCGAAATCATGCATGAGAAACCCAGAAGATGGTACACCGTGTGATCGGGAAAGGATTCTGAAACACACCTCATTTCTCATCTCCTTGTCCTCGGGTTCGCTATTCCAGCCGCTTTACTAGCAATCTCCCTACTTGGAGAATCAGCAGCACCTGTAACCTCCTGTTCCGTACAGGTTGCAATTTGTCCTGAGAATGAACTGGAAGAGGGGGAACCAATGAGAGACTAGCTCTAGGTGTTGGGACAGGCACAGGTCACTCTATTTTCCCATCAGGGAGAAGAATTAACCACAGGCTCAGCCTGCCCCCCGGGACCAGAATAGGGCCTGAAGCAATCCTGCGCTTTGGCGGCCAGCTCCCAAAAAAGCGAGTTGAAAAATGGAGCTCAGGGTCACTGCAATTCACAGTCCTGCAGCGTTATAAATGATAACACTCGTCCACAAATATATTGAGGGAAGGCACCGAAGAGGATTTGAAAGCAAGTCAGAATTGCAGGAAACATATTCCAGGAGGTAGATTCTAATCACCTTTAAAGCACATGAAAAGCGGCAAAATATCGACAATGATGCCCTTGGCCAAAAAGGGCGTATGCGTTTTTTCCTGAATATATTCAGGAAAAAACGCATACGCCCTTTTTGGCCAACCAAGCAACCTCCAAAATTAAATCAGCGCTACAAAGAAGTCTCGCTTCCCATCGGTCAAAAGGGCCATGCTGAAAAAGTGTCAAACCCAGAAATTCAGGACAGGCCATGGAGAAATGGGAGCCTTGCTACGCGGATGGGCGGGATGCAAATTGCCAACAGCCACTGTGGAGAAGTGTACAGTGTGCCCTGAAACATCTAAACAACACAGCTTAGAGAGCATAGGGCACTTCCACTCATGGGCGTATAAATTCGGAAAACTAAAAATCAGCAAGACACAGGCACCCCGAAGTTTAGGGCTGCTCTGTTGACAACAACCTCCACTTCGTTACACCTTAAATATCCCAGGAAAGAGAAAAATGGATAAAGAAGTTGTGGTCCTTATATACAATGGAATATCACTCAGCCATGAAATCAATGTCATAAGGCTAATCGCAGCATGATGAGTGGATTTAGGTACGATGATTCTAAGTGAAATAAGTCACACAGAAAAAGACACTTATCATAAGCTATCACTTATAGAGGGAATGTAAAAATCGCTACACTTGCACTGAATTACAAAACAGAACAGAGTCACACATTTAGAAAACACACTATGGCTGCTGAACGGGAAAGGTGAGGTGGGCTGATGCATAAAACAAGGGTTTCAAATTAGCTCAGATACCGTTCCATAAACCCAATATGTAATAGAAGAGACCTACACCTTGCTCAGTGACCTGGACTCAACACCCCCTATTCACCACACAAAAATGTATCTGACTAGTAAGAATCTTAAAACCTATGTACTGATATCTCTCTGTAAGTGATTCAAGTGGGTGTAAAGCCGCATAAACACAGCAGTGAAAAGCAGTTAAACCCCATTATGAAAATAAATTACTTTTAAAAACCCATGAAACAAAGACAGTGAAAGAGAGAGAAATTCTTACAAAATTCCTTCAGGGGCTCTGATGCAACCTGGATTGACCATATCTAGACCAACAGCTGGATGAGACATAAGTGTTGACACTCTTGGGGCTGAGAAGTTTGGTGAGGCTGGGTGAGTAAACACAGACCCTTTAAAGTAATACTGTGTGGTACCCATCCCATGGGTCCCAAATCTCCAGGTTCAAGGGCATCTTCCTACATCGAAATCATGCATGAGAAACCCAGAAGATGGTACACCGTGTGATCGGGAAAGGATTCTGAAACACACCTCATTTCTCATCTCCTTGTCCTCGGGTTCGCCATTCCAGCCGCTTTACTAGCAATCTCCCTACTTGGAGAATCAGCAGCACCTTTAACCTCCTGTTCCGTACAGGTTGCAATTTGTCCTGAGAATGAACTGGAAGAGGGGGAACCAATGAGAGACTAGCTCTAGGTGTTGGGACAGGCACAGGTCACTCTATTTTCCATTCAGGGAGAAGAATTAACCACAGGCTCAGCCTGCCCCCCGGGACCAGAATAGGGCCTGAAGCAATCCTGCGCTTTTGCGGCCAGCTCCCAAAAAAGCGAGTTGAAAAATGGAGCTCAGGGTCACTGCAATTCACAGTCCTGCAGAGTTATAAATGATAACACTCGTCCACAAATATATTGAGGGAAGGCAACGAAGAGGATTTGAAAGCAAGGCAGAATTGCAGGAAACAGATTCCAGGAGGTAGATCCTAATCACTTTAAAGCACATGAAAAGCGCAAAACGTCGACAATGATGCCCTTGGCCAAAAAGGGCGTATGCGTTTTTTCCTGAATATATTCAGGAAAAAACGCATACGCCCTTTTTGGCCAACCAAGCAACCTCGAAAAGCAAATCAGCGCTACAAAGAAGTCTCGCTTCCCATCAGTCAAAAGGGCCATGCTGAAAAAAGTGTCAAACCCAGAAATTCAGGACAAGCCATGGAGAAATGGGAGCCTTGCTACGCTGATGGGCGGTATGTAAATTGCCAACAGCCACTGTGGAGAAGTGTACAGTGTGTCCTGAAACATCTAAACAACACAGCTTAGAGAGCATAGGGCACTTCCACTCCTGGGCGTATAAATTCGGAAAATTAAAAATCAGCAAGACACAGGCACCCCGAAATTTAGGGCTGCTCTGTTGACAACAACCTCCACTTCGTTACACCTTAAATATCCCAGGAAAGAGAAAAATGGATAAAGAAGTTGTGGTCCTTATGTACAATGGAATATCACTCAGCCATGAAATCAATGTCATAAGGCTAGTCGCAGCATGATGAGTGGATTTAGGTACGACGATTCTAAGTGAAATAAGTCACACAGAAAAAGACACTTATCATAAGCTATCACTTATAGAGGGAATGTAAAAATCGCTACACTTGCACTGAATTACAAAACAGAACAGAGTCACACATTTAGAAAACACACTATGGCTGCTGAACGGTAAAGGTGAGGTGGGCTGATGCATAAAACAAGGGTTTCAAATTAGCTCAGATACCGTTCCATAAACCCAATATGTAATAGAAGAGACCTACTCCTTGCTCAGTGACCTGGACTCAACACCCCCTATTCACCACACAAAAATGTATCTGACTAGTAAGAATCTTAAAACCTATGTACTGATATCTCTCTGTAAGTGATTCAAGTGGGTGTAAAGCCGCATAAACACAGCAGTGAAAAGCAGTTAAACCCCATTATGAAAATAAATTACTTTTAAAATCCCATGAAACAAAGACAGTGAAAGAGAGAGAAATTCTTACAAAATTCCTTCAGGGGCTGTGATGCAACCTGGATTGACCATATCTAGACCAACAGCTGGATGAGACATAAGTGTTGACACTCTTGGGCCTGAGAGGTTTGGTGAGGCTGGGTGAGTAAACACAGACCCTTTAAAGTAATACTGTGTGGTACCCATCCCATGGGTCCCAAATCTCCAGGTTCAAGGGCATCTTCCTACATCGAAATCATGCATGAGAAACCCAGAAGATGGTACACCGTGTGATCGGGAAAGGTTTCTGAAACACACCTCATTTCTCATCTCCTTGTCCTCGGGTTCGCCATTCCAGCCGCTTTACTAGCAATCTCCCTACTTGGAGAATCAGCAGCACCTTTAACCTCCTGTTCCGTACAGGTTGCAATTTGTCCTGAGAATGAACTGGAAGAGGGGGAACCAATGAGAGCCTAGCTCTAGGTCTTGGGACAGGCACAGGCCACTCTATTTTCCCATCAGGGAGAAGAATTAACCACAGGCTCAGCCTGCCCCCCGGGACCAGAATAGGGCCTGAAGCAATCCTGCGCTTTTGCGGCCAGCTCCCAAAAAAGCGAGTTGAAAAATGGAGCTCAGGGTCACTGCAATTCACAGTCCTGCAGAGTTATAAATGATAACACTCGTCCACAAATATATTGAGGGAAGGCAACGAAGAGGATTTGAAAGCAAGGCAGAATTGCAGGAAACAGATTCCAGGAGGTAGATCCTAATCACTTTAAAGCACATGAAAAGCGCAAAACGTCGACAATGATGCCCTTGGCCAAAAAGGGCGTATGCGTTTTTTCCTGAATATATTCAGGAAAAAACGCATACGCCCTTTTTGGCCAACCAAGCAACCTCGAAAAGCAAATCAGCGCTACAAAGAAGTCTCGCTTCCCATCAGTCAAAAGGGCCATGCTGAAAAAAGTGTCAAACCCAGAAATTCAGGACAAGCCATGGAGAAATGGGAGCCTTGCTACGCTGATGGGCGGTATGTAAATTGCCAACAGCCACTGTGGAGAAGTGTACAGTGTGTCCTGAAACATCTAAACAACACAGCTTAGAGAGCATAGGGCACTTCCACTCCTGGGCGTATAAATTCGGAAAATTAAAAATCAGCAAGACACAGGCACCCCGAAGTTTAGGGCTGCTCTGTTGACAACAACCTCCACTTCGTTACACCTTAAATATCCCAGGAAAGAGAAAAATGGATAAAGAAGTTGTGGTCCTTATGTACAATGGAATATCACTCAGCCATGAAATCAATGTCATAAGGCTAGTCGCAGCATGATGAGTGGATTTAGGTACGACGATTCTAAGTGAAATAAGTCACACAGAAAAAGACACTTATCATAAGCTATCACTTATAGAGGGAATGTAAAAATCGCTACACTTGCACTGAATTACAAAACAGAACAGAGTCACACATTTAGAAAACACACTATGGCTGCTGAACGGGAAAGGTGAGGTGGGCTGATGCATAAAACAAGGGTTTCAAATTAGCTCAGATACCGTTCCATAAACCCAATATGTAATAGAAGAGACCTACTCCTTGCTCAGTGACCTGGACTCAACACCCCCTATTCACCACACAAAAATGTATCTGACTAGTAAGAATCTTAAAACCTATGTACTGATATCTCTCTGTAAGTGATTCAAGTGGGTGTAAAGCCGCATAAACACAGCAGTGAAAAGCAGTTAAACCCCATTATGAAAATAAATTACTTTTAAAATCCCATGAAACAAAGACAGTGAAAGAGAGAGAAATTCTTACAAAATTCCTTCAGGGGCTGTGATGCAACCTGGATTGACCATATCTAGACCAACAGCTGGATGAGACATAAGTGTTGACACTCTTGGGCCTGAGAGGTTTGGTGAGGCTGGGTGAGTAAACACAGACCCTTTAAAGTAATACTGTGTGGTACCCATCCCATGGGTCCCAAATCTCCAGGTTCAAGGGCATCTTCCTACATCGAAATCATGCATGAGAAACCCAGAAGATGGTACACCGTGTGATCGGGAAAGGTTTCTGAAACACACCTCATTTCTCATCTCCTTGTCCTCGGGTTCGCCATTCCAGCCGCTTTACTAGCAATCTCCCTACTTGGAGAATCAGCAGCACCTTTAACCTCCTGTTCCGTACAGGTTGCAATTTGTCCTGAGAATGAACTGGAAGAGGGGGAACCAATGAGAGCCTAGCTCTAGGTCTTGGGACAGGCACAGGCCACTCTATTTTCCCATCAGGGAGAAGAATTAACCACAGGCTCAGCCTGCCCCCCGGGACCAGAATAGGGCCTGAAGCAATCCTGCGCTTTTGCGGCCAGCTCCCAAAAAAGCGAGTTGAAAAATGGAGCTCAGGGTCACTGCAATTCACAGTCCTGCAGAGTTATAAATGATAACACTCGTCCACAAATATATTGAGGGAAGGCACCGAAGAGGATTTGAAAGCAAGTCAGAATTGCAGGAAACAGATTCCAGGAGATAGATTCTAATCACCTTTAAAGCACATGAAAAGCGGCAAAACATCGACAATGATGCCCTTGGCCAAAAAGGGCGTATGCGTTTTTTCCTGAATATATTCAGGAAAAAACGCATACGCCCTTTTTGGCCAACCAAGCAACCTCCAAAATTAAATCAGCGCTACAAAGAAGTCTCGCTTCCAATCGGTCAAAAGGGCCATGCTGAAAAAAGTGTCAAACCCAGAAATTCAGGACAGGCCATGGAGAAATGGGAGCCTTGCTACGCTGATGGGCGGGATGTAAATTGCCAACAGCCGCTGTGGAGAAGTATACGGTGTGTCCTGAAACATCTAAACAACACAGCTTAGAGAGCATAGGGCACTTCCACTCCTGGGCGTATAAATTCGGAAAACTAAAAATCAGCAAGACACAGGCACCCCGAAGTTTAGGGCTGCTCTGTTGACAACAACCTCCACTTCGTTACACCTTAAATATCCCAGGAAAGAGAAAAATGTATAAAGAAGTTGTGGTCCTTATGTACAATGGAATATCACTCAGCCATGAAATCAATGTCATAAGGGTAGTCCCAGCATGATGAGTGGATTTAGGTACGACAATTCTAAGTGAAATAAGTCACACAGAAAAAGACACTTATCATAAGCTATCACTTATAGAGGGAATGTAAAAATCGCTACACTTGCACTGAATTACAAAACAGAACAGAGTCACACATTTAGAAAACACACTATGGCTGCTGAACGGGAAAGGTGAGGTGGGCTGGTGCATAAAACAAGGGTTTCAAATCAGCTCAGATACCGTTCCATAAACCCAATATGTAATAGACAAGACCTACTCCTTGCTCAGTGACCTGGACTCAACACCCCCTATTCACCACACAAAAATGTATCTGACTAGTAAGAATCTTAAAACCTATGTACTGATATCTCTCTGTAAGTGATTCAAGTGGGTGTAAAGCCGCATAAACACAGCAGTGAAAAGCAGTTAAACCCCATTATGAAAATAAATTACTTTTAAAAACCCATGAAACAAAGACAGCGAAAGAGAGAGAAATTCTTACAAAATTCCTTCAGGGGCTGTGATGCAACCTGGATTGACCATATCTAGACAAACAGCTGGATGAGACATAAGGGTGGACACTGTTGGGGCTGAGAGGCTTGGTGAGGTTGGGTGAGCAAACGCAGACCCTTTAAAGTAATACTGCGTTGTACCCATCCCATGGGTCCCAAATCTCCAGGTTCAAGGGCATCTTCCTACATCGAAATCATGCATGAGAAACCCAGAAGATGGTACACCGTGTGATCGGGAAAGGATTCTGAAACACACCTCATTTCTCATCTCCTTGTCCTCGGGTTCGCTATTCCAGCCGCTTTACTAGCAATCTCCCTACTTGGAGAATCAGCAGCACCTGTAACCTCCTGTTCCGTACAGGTTGCAATTTGTCCTGAGAATGAACTGGAAGAGGGGGAACCAATGAGAGACTAGCTCTAGGTGTTGGGACAGGCACAGGTCACTCTATTTTCCCATCAGGGAGAAGAATTAACCACAGGCTCAGCCTGCCCCCCGGGACCAGAATAGGGCCTGAAGCAATCCTGCGCTTTGGCGGCCAGCTCCCAAAAAAGCGAGTTGAAAAATGGAGCTCAGGGTCACTGCAATTCACAGTCCTGCAGCGTTATAAATGATAACACTCGTCCACAAATATATTGAGGGAAGGCACCGAAGAGGATTTGAAAGCAAGTCAGAATTGCAGGAAACATATTCCAGGAGGTAGATTCTAATCACCTTTAAAGCACATGAAAAGCGGCAAAATATCGACAATGATGCCCTTGGCCAAAAAGGGCGTATGCGTTTTTTCCTGAATATATTCAGGAAAAAACGCATACGCCCTTTTTGGCCAACCAAGCAACCTCCAAAATTAAATCAGCGCTACAAAGAAGTCTCGCTTCCCATCGGTCAAAAGGGCCATGCTGAAAAAGTGTCAAACCCAGAAATTCAGGACAGGCCATGGAGAAATGGGAGCCTTGCTACGCGGATGGGCGGGATGCAAATTGCCAACAGCCACTGTGGAGAAGTGTACAGTGTGCCCTGAAACATCTAAACAACACAGCTTAGAGAGCATAGGGCACTTCCACTCATGGGCGTATAAATTCGGAAAACTAAAAATCAGCAAGACACAGGCACCCCGAAGTTTAGGGCTGCTCTGTTGACAACAACCTCCACTTCGTTACACCTTAAATATCCCAGGAAAGAGAAAAATGGATAAAGAAGTTGTGGTCCTTATATACAATGGAATATCACTCAGCCATGAAATCAATGTCATAAGGCTAATCGCAGCATGATGAGTGGATTTAGGTACGATGATTCTAAGTGAAATAAGTCACACAGAAAAAGACACTTATCATAAGCTATCACTTATAGAGGGAATGTAAAAATCGCTACACTTGCACTGAATTACAAAACAGAACAGAGTCACACATTTAGAAAACACACTATGGCTGCTGAACGGGAAAGGTGAGGTGGGCTGATGCATAAAACAAGGGTTTCAAATTAGCTCAGATACCGTTCCATAAACCCAATATGTAATAGAAGAGACCTACTCCTTGCTCAGTGACCTGGACTCAACACCCCCTATTCACCACACAAAAATGTATCTGACTAGTAAGAATCTTAAAACCTATGTACTGATATCTCTCTGTAAGTGATTCAAGTGGGTGTAAAGCCGCATAAACACAGCAGTGAAAAGCAGTTAAACCCCATTATGAAAATAAATTACTTTTAAAAACCCATGAAACAAAGACAGTGAAAGAGAGAGAAATTCTTACAAAATTCCTTCAGGGGCTCTGATGCAACCTGGATTGACCATATCTAGACCAACAGCTGGATGAGACATAAGTGTTGACACTCTTGGGGCTGAGAAGTTTGGTGAGGCTGGGTGAGTAAACACAGACCCTTTAAAGTAATACTGTGTGGTACCCATCCCATGGGTCCCAAATCTCCAGGTTCAAGGGCATCTTCCTACATCGAAATCATGCATGAGAAACCCAGAAGATGGTACACCGTGTGATCGGGAAAGGATTCTGAAACACACCTCATTTCTCATCTCCTTGTCCTCGGGTTCGCCATTCCAGCCGCTTTACTAGCAATCTCCCTACTTGGAGAATCAGCAGCACCTTTAACCTCCTGTTCCGTACAGGTTGCAATTTGTCCTGAGAATGAACTGGAAGAGGGGGAACCAATGAGAGACTAGCTCTAGGTGTTGGGACAGGCACAGGTCACTCTATTTTCCATTCAGGGAGAAGAATTAACCACAGGCTCAGCCTGCCCCCCGGGACCAGAATAGGGCCTGAAGCAATCCTGCGCTTTTGCGGCCAGCTCCCAAAAAAGCGAGTTGAAAAATGGAGCTCAGGGTCACTGCAATTCACAGTCCTGCAGAGTTATAAATGATAACACTCGTCCACAAATATATTGAGGGAAGGCAACGAAGAGGATTTGAAAGCAAGGCAGAATTGCAGGAAACAGATTCCAGGAGGTAGATCCTAATCACTTTAAAGCACATGAAAAGCGCAAAACGTCGACAATGATGCCCTTGGCCAAAAAGGGCGTATGCGTTTTTTCCTGAATATATTCAGGAAAAAACGCATACGCCCTTTTTGGCCAACCAAGCAACCTCGAAAAGCAAATCAGCGCTACAAAGAAGTCTCGCTTCCCATCAGTCAAAAGGGCCATGCTGAAAAAAGTGTCAAACCCAGAAATTCAGGACAAGCCATGGAGAAATGGGAGCCTTGCTACGCTGATGGGCGGTATGTAAATTGCCAACAGCCACTGTGGAGAAGTGTACAGTGTGTCCTGAAACATCTAAACAACACAGCTTAGAGAGCATAGGGCACTTCCACTCCTGGGCGTATAAATTCGGAAAATTAAAAATCAGCAAGACACAGGCACCCCGAAGTTTAGGGCTGCTCTGTTGACAACAACCTCCACTTCGTTACACCTTAAATATCCCAGGAAAGAGAAAAATGGATAAAGAAGTTGTGGTCCTTATGTACAATGGAATATCACTCAGCCATGAAATCAATGTCATAAGGCTAGTCGCAGCATGATGAGTGGATTTAGGTACGACGATTCTAAGTGAAATAAGTCACACAGAAAAAGACACTTATCATAAGCTATCACTTATAGAGGGAATGTAAAAATCGCTACACTTGCACTGAATTACAAAACAGAACAGAGTCACACATTTAGAAAACACACTATGGCTGCTGAACGGGAAAGGTGAGGTGGGCTGATGCATAAAACAAGGGTTTCAAATTAGCTCAGATACCGTTCCATAAACCCAATATGTAATAGAAGAGACCTACTCCTTGCTCAGTGACCTGGACTCAACACCCCCTATTCACCACACAAAAATGTATCTGACTAGTAAGAATCTTAAAACCTATGTACTGATATCTCTCTGTAAGTGATTCAAGTGGGTGTAAAGCCGCATAAACACAGCAGTGAAAAGCAGTTAAACCCCATTATGAAAATAAATTACTTTTAAAATCCCATGAAACAAAGACAGTGAAAGAGAGAGAAATTCTTACAAAATTCCTTCAGGGGCTGTGATGCAACCTGGATTGACCATATCTAGACCAACAGCTGGATGAGACATAAGTGTTGACACTCTTGGGCCTGAGAGGTTTGGTGAGGCTGGGTGAGTAAACACAGACCCTTTAAAGTAATACTGTGTGGTACCCATCCCATGGGTCCCAAATCTCCAGGTTCAAGGGCATCTTCCTACATCGAAATCATGCATGAGAAACCCAGAAGATGGTACACCGTGTGATCGGGAAAGGTTTCTGAAACACACCTCATTTCTCATCTCCTTGTCCTCGGGTTCGCCATTCCAGCCGCTTTACTAGCAATCTCCCTACTTGGAGAATCAGCAGCACCTTTAACCTCCTGTTCCGTACAGGTTGCAATTTGTCCTGAGAATGAACTGGAAGAGGGGGAACCAATGAGAGCCTAGCTCTAGGTCTTGGGACAGGCACAGGCCACTCTATTTTCCCATCAGGGAGAAGAATTAACCACAGGCTCAGCCTGCCCCCCGGGACCAGAATAGGGCCTGAAGCAATCCTGCGCTTTTGCGGCCAGCTCCCAAAAAAGCGAGTTGAAAAATGGAGCTCAGGGTCACTGCAATTCACAGTCCTGCAGAGTTATAAATGATAACACTCGTCCACAAATATATTGAGGGAAGGCACCGAAGAGGATTTGAAAGCAAGTCAGAATTGCAGGAAACAGATTCCAGGAGGTAGATTCTAATCACCTTTAAAGCACATGAAAAGCGGCAAAACATCGACAATGATGCCCTTGGCCAAAAAGGGCGTATGCGTTTTTTCCTGAATATATTCAGGAAAAAACGCATACGCCCTTTTTGGCCAACCAAGCAACCTCCAAAATTAAATCAGCGCTACAAAGAAGTCTCGCTTCCAATCGGTCAAAAGGGCCATGCTGAAAAAAGTGTCAAACCCAGAAATTCAGGACAGGCCATGGAGAAATGGGAGCCTTGCTACGCTGATGGGCGGGATGTAAATTGCCAACAGCCGCTGTGGAGAAGTATACGGTGTGTCCTGAAACATCTAAACAACACAGCTTAGAGAGCATAGGGCACTTCCACTCCTGGGCGTATAAATTCGGAAAACTAAAAATCAGCAAGACACAGGCACCCCGAAGTTTAGGGCTGCTCTGTTGACAACAACCTCCACTTCGTTACACCTTAAATATCCCAGGAAAGAGAAAAATGTATAAAGAAGTTGTGGTCCTTATGTACAATGGAATATCACTCAGCCATGAAATCAATGTCATAAGGGTAGTCCCAGCATGATGAGTGGATTTAGGTACGACGATTCTAAGTGAAATAAGTCACACAGAAAAAGACACTTATCATAAGCTATCACTTATAGAGGGAATGTAAAAATCGCTACACTTGCACTGAATTACAAAACAGAACAGAGTCACACATTTAGAAAACACACTATGGCTGCTGAACGGGAAAGGTGAGGTGGGCTGGTGCATAAAACAAGGGTTTCAAATCAGCTCAGATACCGTTCCATAAACCCAATATGTAATAGACAAGACCTACTCCTTGCTCAGTGACCTGGACTCAACACCCCCTATTCACCACACAAAAATGTATCTGACTAGTAAGAATCTTAAAACCTATGTACTGATATCTCTCTGTAAGTGATTCAAGTGGGTGTAAAGCCGCATAAACACAGCAGTGAAAAGCAGTTAAACCCCATTATGAAAATAAATTACTTTTAAAAACCCATGAAACAAAGACAGCGAAAGAGAGAGAAATTCTTACAAAATTCCTTCAGGGGCTGTGATGCAACCTGGATTGACCATATCTAGACAAACAGCTGGATGAGACATAAGGGTGGACACTGTTGGGGATGAGAGGCTTGGTGAGGTTGGGTGAGCAAACGCAGACCCTTTAAAGTAATACTGCGTTGTACCCATCCCATGGGTCCCAAATCTCCAGGTTCAAGGGCATCTTCCTACATCGAAATCATGCATGAGAAACCCAGAAGATGGTACACCGTGTGATCGGGAAAGGATTCTGAAACACACCTCATTTCTCATCTCCTTGTCCTCGGGTTCGCTATTCCAGCCGCTTTACTAGCAATCTCCCTACTTGGAGAATCAGCAGCACCTGTAACCTCCTGTTCCGTACAGGTTGCAATTTGTCCTGAGAATGAACTGGAAGAGGGGGAACCAATGAGAGACTAGCTCTAGGTGTTGGGACAGGCACAGGTCACTCTATTTTCCCATCAGGGAGAAGAATTAACCACAGGCTCAGCCTGCCCCCCGGGACCAGAATAGGGCCTGAAGCAATCCTGCGCTTTGGCGGCCAGCTCCCAAAAAAGCGAGTTGAAAAATGGAGCTCAGGGTCACTGCAATTCACAGTCCTGCAGCGTTATAAATGATAACACTCGTCCACAAATATATTGAGGGAAGGCACCGAAGAGGATTTGAAAGCAAGTCAGAATTGCAGGAAACATATTCCAGGAGGTAGATTCTAATCACCTTTAAAGCACATGAAAAGCGGCAAAATATCGACAATGATGCCCTTGGCCAAAAAGGGCGTATGCGTTTTTTCCTGAATATATTCAGGAAAAAACGCATACGCCCTTTTTGGCCAACCAAGCAACCTCCAAAATTAAATCAGCGCTACAAAGAAGTCTCGCTTCCCATCGGTCAAAAGGGCCATGCTGAAAAAGTGTCAAACCCAGAAATTCAGGACAGGCCATGGAGAAATGGGAGCCTTGCTACGCGGATGGGCGGGATGCAAATTGCCAACAGCCACTGTGGAGAAGTGTACAGTGTGCCCTGAAACATCTAAACAACACAGCTTAGAGAGCATAGGGCACTTCCACTCATGGGCGTATAAATTCGGAAAACTAAAAATCAGCAAGACACAGGCACCCCGAAGTTTAGGGCTGCTCTGTTGACAACAACCTCCACTTCGTTACACCTTAAATATCCCAGGAAAGAGAAAAATGGATAAAGAAGTTGTGGTCCTTATATACAATGGAATATCACTCAGCCATGAAATCAATGTCATAAGGCTAATCGCAGCATGATGAGTGGATTTAGGTACGATGATTCTAAGTGAAATAAGTCACACAGAAAAAGACACTTATCATAAGCTATCACTTATAGAGGGAATGTAAAAATCGCTACACTTGCACTGAATTACAAAACAGAACAGAGTCACACATTTAGAAAACACACTATGGCTGCTGAACGGGAAAGGTGAGGTGGGCTGATGCATAAAACAAGGGTTTCAAATTAGCTCAGATACCGTTCCATAAACCCAATATGTAATAGAAGAGACCTACTCCTTGCTCAGTGACCTGGACTCAACACCCCCTATTCACCACACAAAAATGTATCTGACTAGTAAGAATCTTAAAACCTATGTACTGATATCTCTCTGTAAGTGATTCAAGTGGGTGTAAAGCCGCATAAACACAGCAGTGAAAAGCAGTTAAACCCCATTATGAAAATAAATTACTTTTAAAAACCCATGAAACAAAGACAGTGAAAGAGAGAGAAATTCTTACAAAATTCCTTCAGGGGCTCTGATGCAACCTGGATTGACCATATCTAGACCAACAGCTGGATGAGACATAAGTGTTGACACTCTTGGGGCTGAGAAGTTTGGTGAGGCTGGGTGAGTAAACACAGACCCTTTAAAGTAATACTGTGTGGTACCCATCCCATGGGTCCCAAATCTCCAGGTTCAAGGGCATCTTCCTACATCGAAATCATGCATGAGAAACCCAGAAGATGGTACACCGTGTGATCGGGAAAGGATTCTGAAACACACCTCATTTCTCATCTCCTTGTCCTCGGGTTCGCCATTCCAGCCGCTTTACTAGCAATCTCCCTACTTGGAGAATCAGCAGCACCTTTAACCTCCTGTTCCGTACAGGTTGCAATTTGTCCTGAGAATGAACTGGAAGAGGGGGAACCAATGAGAGACTAGCTCTAGGTGTTCGGACAGGCTCAGGTCACTCTATTTTCCCATCAGGGAGAAGAATTAACCACAGGCTCAGCCTGCCCCCCGGGACCAGAATAGGGCCTGAAGCAATCCTGCGCTTTTGCGGCCAGCTCCCAAAAAAGCGAGTTGAAAAATGGAGCTCAGGGTCACTGCAATTCACAGTCCTGCAGAGTTATAAATGATAACACTCGTCCACAAATAAATTGAGGGAAGGCACCGAAGAGGATTTGAAAGCAAGTCAGAATTGCAGGAAACAGATTCCAGGAGGTAGATTCTAATCACCTTTAAAGCACATGAAAAGCGGCAAAACGTCGACAATGATGCCCTTGGCCAAAAAGGACGTATGCGTTTTTTCCTGAATATATTCAGGAAAAAACGCATACGCCCTTTTTGGCCAACCAAGCAACCTCGAAAAGCAAATCAGCGCTACAAAGAAGTCTCGCTTCCCATCAGTCAAAAGGGCCATGCTGAAAAAAGTGTCAAACCCAGAAATTTAGGACAAGCCATGGAGAAATGGGAGCCTTGCTACGCTGATGGGCGGGATGTAAATTGCCAACAGCCGCTGTGGAGAAGTGTACGGTGTGTCCTGAAACATCTAAACAACACAGCTTAGAGAGCATAGGGCACTTCCACTCCTGGGCGTATAAATTCGGAAAACTAAAAATCAGCAAGACACAGGCACCCCGAAGTTTAGGGCTGCTCTGTTGACAACAACCTCCACTTCGTTACACCTTAAATATCCCAGGAAAGAGAAAAATGTATAAAGAAGTTGTGGTCCTTATGTACAATGGAATATCACTCAGCCATGAAATCAATGTCATAAGGCTAGTCGCAGCATGATGAGTGGATTTAGGTACGACGATTCTAAGTGAAAAAAGTCACACAGAAAAAGACACTTATCATAAGCTATCACTTATAGAGGGAATGTAAAAATCGCTACACTTGCACTGAATTACAAAACAGAACAGAGTCACACATTTAGAAAACACACTATGGCTGCTGAACGGGAAAGGTGAGGTGGGCTGATGCATAAAACAAGGGTTTCAATTTAGCTCAGATACCGTTCCATAAACCCAATATGTAATAGAAGAGACCTACTCCTTGCTCAGTGACCTGGACTCAACACCCCCTATTCACCACACAAAAATGTATCTGACTAGTAAGAATCTTAAAACCTATGTACTGATATCTCTCTGTAAGTGATTCAAGTGGGTGTAAAGCCGCATAAACACAGCAGTGAAAAGCAGTTAAACCCCATTATGAAAATAAATTACTTTTAAAAACCCATGAAACAAAGACAGTGAAAGAGAGAGAAATTCTTACAAAATTCCTTCACGGGCTGTGATGCAACCTGGATTGACCATATCTAGACCAACAGCTGGATGAGACATAAGGGTGGACACTCTTGGGGCTGAGAGGCTTGGTGAGGTTGGGTGAGCAAACGCAGACCCTTTAAAGTAATACTGCGTGGTACCCATCCCATGGGTCCCAAATCTCCAGGTTCAAGGGCATCTTCCTACATCGAAATCATGCATGAGAAACCCAGAGGATGCTACACCCTGTGATCGGGAAAGGTTTCTGAAACACACCTCACTTCTCATCTCCTTGTCCTCGGGTTCGCCATTCCAGCCGCTTTACTAGCAATCTCCCTACTTGGAGAATCAGCAGCACCTTTAACCTCCTGTTCCGTACAGGTTGCAATTTGTCCTGAGAATGAACTGGAAGAGGGGGAACCAATGAGAGACTAGCTCTAGGTGTTGGGACAGGCACAGGTCACTCTATTTTCCATTCAGGGAGAAGAATTAACCACAGGCTCAGCCTGCCCCCCGGGACCAGAATAGGGCCTGAAGCAATCCTGCGCTTTTGCGGCCAGCTCCCAAAAAAGCGAGTTGAAAAATGGAGCTCAGGGTCACTGCAATTCACAGTCCTGCAGAGTTATAAATGATAACACTCGTCCACAAATATATTGAGGGAAGGCAACGAAGAGGATTTGAAAGCAAGGCAGAATTGCAGGAAACAGATTCCAGGAGGTAGATCCTAATCACTTTAAAGCACATGAAAAGCGCAAAACGTCGACAATGATGCCCTTGGCCAAAAAGGGCGTATGCGTTTTTTCCTGAATATATTCAGGAAAAAACGCATACGCCCTTTTTGGCCAACCAAGCAACCTCGAAAAGCAAATCAGCGCTACAAAGAAGTCTCGCTTCCCATCAGTCAAAAGGGCCATGCTGAAAAAAGTGTCAAACCCAGAAATTCAGGACAAGCCATGGAGAAATGGGAGCCTTGCTACGCTGATGGGCGGTATGTAAATTGCCAACAGCCACTGTGGAGAAGTGTACAGTGTGTCCTGAAACATCTAAACAACACAGCTTAGAGAGCATAGGGCACTTCCACTCCTGGGCGTATAAATTCGGAAAATTAAAAATCAGCAAGACACAGGCACCCCGAAGTTTAGGGCTGCTCTGTTGACAACAACCTCCACTTCGTTACACCTTAAATATCCCAGGAAAGAGAAAAATGGATAAAGAAGTTGTGGTCCTTATGTACAATGGAATATCACTCAGCCATGAAATCAATGTCATAAGGCTAGTCGCAGCATGATGAGTGGATTTAGGTACGACGATTCTAAGTGAAATAAGTCACACAGAAAAAGACACTTATCATAAGCTATCACTTATAGAGGGAATGTAAAAATCGCTACACTTGCACTGAATTACAAAACAGAACAGAGTCACACATTTAGAAAACACACTATGGCTGCTGAACGGGAAAGGTGAGGTGGGCTGATGCATAAAACAAGGGTTTCAAATTAGCTCAGATACCGTTCCATAAACCCAATATGTAATAGAAGAGACCTACTCCTTGCTCAGTGACCTGGACTCAACACCCCCTATTCACCACACAAAAATGTATCTGACTAGTAAGAATCTTAAAACCTATGTACTGATATCTCTCTGTAAGTGATTCAAGTGGGTGTAAAGCCGCATAAACACAGCAGTGAAAAGCAGTTAAACCCCATTATGAAAATAAATTACTTTTAAAATCCCATGAAACAAAGACAGTGAAAGAGAGAGAAATTCTTACAAAATTCCTTCAGGGGCTGTGATGCAACCTGGATTGACCATATCTAGACCAACAGCTGGATGAGACATAAGTGTTGACACTCTTGGGCCTGAGAGGTTTGGTGAGGCTGGGTGAGTAAACACAGACCCTTTAAAGTAATACTGTGTGGTACCCATCCCATGGGTCCCAAATCTCCAGGTTCAAGGGCATCTTCCTACATCGAAATCATGCATGAGAAACCCAGAAGATGGTACACCGTGTGATCGGGAAAGGTTTCTGAAACACACCTCATTTCTCATCTCCTTGTCCTCGGGTTCGCCATTCCAGCCGCTTTACTAGCAATCTCCCTACTTGGAGAATCAGCAGCACCTTTAACCTCCTGTTCCGTACAGGTTGCAATTTGTCCTGAGAATGAACTGGAAGAGGGGGAACCAATGAGAGCCTAGCTCTAGGTCTTGGGACAGGCACAGGCCACTCTATTTTCCCATCAGGGAGAAGAATTAACCACAGGCTCAGCCTGCCCCCCGGGACCAGAATAGGGCCTGAAGCAATCCTGCGCTTTTGCGGCCAGCTCCCAAAAAAGCGAGTTGAAAAATGGAGCTCAGGGTCACTGCAATTCACAGTCCTGCAGAGTTATAAATGATAACACTCGTCCACAAATATATTGAGGGAAGGCACCGAAGAGGATTTGAAAGCAAGTCAGAATTGCAGGAAACAGATTCCAGGAGGTAGATTCTAATCACCTTTAAAGCACATGAAAAGCGGCAAAACATCGACAATGATGCCCTTGGCCAAAAAGGGCGTATGCGTTTTTTCCTGAATATATTCAGGAAAAAACGCATACGCCCTTTTTGGCCAACCAAGCAACCTCCAAAATTAAATCAGCGCTACAAAGAAGTCTCGCTTCCAATCGGTCAAAAGGGCCATGCTGAAAAAAGTGTCAAACCCAGAAATTCAGGACAGGCCATGGAGAAATGGGAGCCTTGCTACGCTGATGGGCGGGATGTAAATTGCCAACAGCCGCTGTGGAGAAGTATACGGTGTGTCCTGAAACATCTAAACACCACAGCTTAGAGAGCATAGGGCACTTCCACTCCTGGGCGTATAAATTCGGAAAACTAAAAATCAGCAAGACACAGGCACCCCGAAGTTTAGGGCTGCTCTGTTGACAACAACCTCCACTTCGTTACACCTTAAATATCCCAGGAAAGAGAAAAATGTATAAAGAAGTTGTGGTCCTTATGTACAATGGAATATCACTCAGCCATGAAATCAATGTCATAAGGGTAGTCCCAGCATGATGAGTGGATTTAGGTACGACGATTCTAAGTGAAATAAGTCACACAGAAAAAGACACTTATCATAAGCTATCACTTATAGAGGGAATGTAAAAATCGCTACACTTGCACTGAATTACAAAACAGAACAGAGTCACACATTTAGAAAACACACTATGGCTGCTGAACGGGAAAGGTGAGGTGGGCTGGTGCATAAAACAAGGGTTTCAAATCAGCTCAGATACCGTTCCATAAACCCAATATGTAATAGACAAGACCTACTCCTTGCTCAGTGACCTGGACTCAACACCCCCTATTCACCACACAAAAATGTATCTGACTAGTAAGAATCTTAAAACCTATGTACTGATATCTCTCTGTAAGTGATTCAAGTGGGTGTAAAGCCGCATAAACACAGCAGTGAAAAGCAGTTAAACCCCATTATGAAAATAAATTACTTTTAAAAACCCATGAAACAAAGACAGCGAAAGAGAGAGAAATTCTTACAAAATTCCTTCAGGGGCTGTGATGCAACCTGGATTGACCATATCTAGACAAACAGCTGGATGAGACATAAGGGTGGACACTGTTGGGGATGAGAGGCTTGGTGAGGTTGGGTGAGCAAACGCAGACCCTTTAAAGTAATACTGCGTTGTACCCATCCCATGGGTCCCAAATCTCCAGGTTCAAGGGCATCTTCCTACATCGAAATCATGCATGAGAAACCCAGAAGATGGTACACCGTGTGATCGGGAAAGGATTCTGAAACACACCTCATTTCTCATCTCCTTGTCCTCGGGTTCGCTATTCCAGCCGCTTTACTAGCAATCTCCCTACTTGGAGAATCAGCAGCACCTGTAACCTCCTGTTCCGTACAGGTTGCAATTTGTCCTGAGAATGAACTGGAAGAGGGGGAACCAATGAGAGACTAGCTCTAGGTGTTGGGACAGGCACAGGTCACTCTATTTTCCCATCAGGGAGAAGAATTAACCACAGGCTCAGCCTGCCCCCCGGGACCAGAATAGGGCCTGAAGCAATCCTGCGCTTTGGCGGCCAGCTCCCAAAAAAGCGAGTTGAAAAATGGAGCTCAGGGTCACTGCAATTCACAGTCCTGCAGCGTTATAAATGATAACACTCGTCCACAAATATATTGAGGGAAGGCACCGAAGAGGATTTGAAAGCAAGTCAGAATTGCAGGAAACATATTCCAGGAGGTAGATTCTAATCACCTTTAAAGCACATGAAAAGCGGCAAAATATCGACAATGATGCCCTTGGCCAAAAAGGGCGTATGCGTTTTTTCCTGAATATATTCAGGAAAAAACGCATACGCCCTTTTTGGCCAACCAAGCAACCTCCAAAATTAAATCAGCGCTACAAAGAAGTCTCGCTTCCCATCGGTCAAAAGGGCCATGCTGAAAAAGTGTCAAACCCAGAAATTCAGGACAGGCCATGGAGAAATGGGAGCCTTGCTACGCGGATGGGCGGGATGCAAATTGCCAACAGCCACTGTGGAGAAGTGTACAGTGTGCCCTGAAACATCTAAACAACACAGCTTAGAGAGCATAGGGCACTTCCACTCATGGGCGTATAAATTCGGAAAACTAAAAATCAGCAAGACACAGGCACCCCGAAGTTTAGGGCTGCTCTGTTGACAACAACCTCCACTTCGTTACACCTTAAATATCCCAGGAAAGAGAAAAATGGATAAAGAAGTTGTGGTCCTTATATACAATGGAATATCACTCAGCCATGAAATCAATGTCATAAGGCTAATCGCAGCATGATGAGTGGATTTAGGTACGATGATTCTAAGTGAAATAAGTCACACAGAAAAAGACACTTATCATAAGCTATCACTTATAGAGGGAATGTAAAAATCGCTACACTTGCACTGAATTACAAAACAGAACAGAGTCACACATTTAGAAAACACACTATGGCTGCTGAACGGGAAAGGTGAGGTGGGCTGATGCATAAAACAAGGGTTTCAAATTAGCTCAGATACCGTTCCATAAACCCAATATGTAATAGAAGAGACCTACTCCTTGCTCAGTGACCTGGACTCAACACCCCCTATTCACCACACAAAAATGTATCTGACTAGTAAGAATCTTAAAACCTATGTACTGATATCTCTCTGTAAGTGATTCAAGTGGGTGTAAAGCCGCATAAACACAGCAGTGAAAAGCAGTTAAACCCCATTATGAAAATAAATTACTTTTAAAAACCCATGAAACAAAGACAGTGAAAGAGAGAGAAATTCTTACAAAATTCCTTCAGGGGCTCTGATGCAACCTGGATTGACCATATCTAGACCAACAGCTGGATGAGACATAAGTGTTGACACTCTTGGGGCTGAGAAGTTTGGTGAGGCTGGGTGAGTAAACACAGACCCTTTAAAGTAATACTGTGTGGTACCCATCCCATGGGTCCCAAATCTCCAGGTTCAAGGGCATCTTCCTACATCGAAATCATGCATGAGAAACCCAGAAGATGGTACACCGTGTGATCGGGAAAGGATTCTGAAACACACCTCATTTCTCATCTCCTTGTCCTCGGGTTCGCCATTCCAGCCGCTTTACTAGCAATCTCCCTACTTGGAGAATCAGCAGCACCTTTAACCTCCTGTTCCGTACAGGTTGCAATTTGTCCTGAGAATGAACTGGAAGAGGGGGAACCAATGAGAGACTAGCTCTAGGTGTTCGGACAGGCTCAGGTCACTCTATTTTCCCATCAGGGAGAAGAATTAACCACAGGCTCAGCCTGCCCCCCGGGACCAGAATAGGGCCTGAAGCAATCCTGCGCTTTTGCGGCCAGCTCCCAAAAAAGCGAGTTGAAAAATGGAGCTCAGGGTCACTGCAATTCACAGTCCTGCAGAGTTATAAATGATAACACTCGTCCACAAATAAATTGAGGGAAGGCACCGAAGAGGATTTGAAAGCAAGTCAGAATTGCAGGAAACAGATTCCAGGAGGTAGATTCTAATCACCTTTAAAGCACATGAAAAGCGGCAAAACGTCGACAATGATGCCCTTGGCCAAAAAGGACGTATGCGTTTTTTCCTGAATATATTCAGGAAAAAACGCATACGCCCTTTTTGGCCAACCAAGCAACCTCGAAAAGCAAATCAGCGCTACAAAGAAGTCTCGCTTCCCATCAGTCAAAAGGGCCATGCTGAAAAAAGTGTCAAACCCAGAAATTTAGGACAAGCCATGGAGAAATGGGAGCCTTGCTACGCTGATGGGCGGGATGTAAATTGCCAACAGCCGCTGTGGAGAAGTGTACGGTGTGTCCTGAAACATCTAAACAACACAGCTTAGAGAGCATAGGGCACTTCCACTCCTGGGCGTATAAATTCGGAAAACTAAAAATCAGCAAGACACAGGCACCCCGAAGTTTAGGGCTGCTCTGTTGACAACAACCTCCACTTCGTTACACCTTAAATATCCCAGGAAAGAGAAAAATGTATAAAGAAGTTGTGGTCCTTATGTACAATGGAATATCACTCAGCCATGAAATCAATGTCATAAGGCTAGTCGCAGCATGATGAGTGGATTTAGGTACGACGATTCTAAGTGAAAAAAGTCACACAGAAAAAGACACTTATCATAAGCTATCACTTATAGAGGGAATGTAAAAATCGCTACACTTGCACTGAATTACAAAACAGAACAGAGTCACACATTTAGAAAACACACTATGGCTGCTGAACGGGAAAGGTGAGGTGGGCTGATGCATAAAACAAGGGTTTCAAATTAGCTCAGATACCGTTCCATAAACCCAATATGTAATAGAAGAGACCTACTCCTTGCTCAGTGACCTGGACTCAACACCCCCTATTCACCACACAAAAATGTATCTGACTAGTAAGAATCTTAAAACCTATGTACTGATATCTCTCTGTAAGTGATTCAAGTGGGTATAAAGCCGCATAAACACAGCAGTGAAAAGCAGTTAAACCCCATTATGAAAATAAATTACTTTTAAAAACCCATGAAACAAAGACAGTGAAAGAGAGAGAAATTCTTACAAAATTCCTTCAGGGGCTGTGATGCAACCTGGATTGACCATATCTAGACCAACAGCTGGATGAGACATAAGTGTTGACACTCTTGGGGCTGAGAGGTTTGGTGAGGCTGGGTGAGTAAACACAGACCCTTTAAAGTAATACTGTGTGGTACCCATCCCATGGGTCCCAAATCTCCAGGTTCAAGGGCATCTTCCTACATCGAAATCATGCATGAGAAACCCAGAAGATGGTACACCGTGTGATCGGGAAAGGATTCTGAAACACACCTCATTTCTCATCTCCTTGTCCTCGGGTTCGCCATTCCAGCCGCTTTACTAGCAATCTCCCTACTTGGAGAATCAGCAGCACCTTTAACCTCCTGTTCCGTACAGGTTGCAATTTGTCCTGAGAATGAACTGGAAGAGGGGGAACCAATGAGAGCCTAGCTCTAGGTGTTGGGACAGGCACAGGTAACTCTATTTTCCCATCAGGGAGAAGAATTAACCACAGGCTCAGCCTGCCCCCCGGGACCAGAATAGGGCCTGAAGCAATCCTGCGCTTTTGCGGCCAGCTCCCAAAAAAGCGAGTTGAAAAATGGAGCTCAGGGTCACTGCAATTCACAGTCCTGCAGAGTTATAAATGATAACACTCGTCCACAAATATATTGAGGGAAGGCACCGAAGAGGATTTGAAAGCAAGTCAGAATTGCAGGAAACAGATTCCAGGAGGTAGATTCTAATCACCTTTAAAGCACATGAAAAGCGGCAAAACATCGACAATGATGCCCTTGGCCAAAAAGGGCTTATGCGTTTTTTCCTGAATATATTCAGGAAAAAACGCATACGCCCTTTTTGGCCAACCAAGCAACCTCCAAAATTAAATCAGCGCTGCAAAGAAGTCTCGCTTCCAATCGGTCAAAAGGGCCATGCTGAAAAAAGTGTCAAACCCAGAAATTCAGGACAGGCCATGGAGAAATGGGAGCCTTGCTACGCTGATGGGCGGGATGTAAATTGCCAACAGCCGCTGTGGAGAAGTGTACGGTGTGTCCTGAAACATCTAAACAACACAGCTTAGAGAGCATAGGGCACTTCCACTCCTGGGCGTATAAATTCGGAAAACTAAAAATCAGCAAGACACAGGCACCCCGAACTTTAGGGCTGCTCTGTTGACAACAACCTCCACTTCGTTACACCTTAAATATCCCAGGAAAGAGAAAAATGTATAAAGAAGTTGTGGTCCTTATGTACAATGGAATATCACTCAGCCATGAAATCAATGTCATAAGGGTAGTCCCAGCATGATGAGTGGATTTAGGTACGACGATTCTAAGTGAAATAAGTCACACAGAAAAAGACACTTATCATAAGCTATCACTTATAGAGGGAATGTAAAAATCGCTACACTTGCACTGAATTACAAAACAGAACAGAGTCACACATTTAGAAAACACACTATGGCTGCTGAACGGGAAAGGTGAGGTGGGCTGGTGCATAAAACAAGGGTTTCAAATCAGCTCAGATACCGTTCCATAAACCCAATATGTAATAGACAAGACCTACTCCTTGCTCAGTGACCTGGACTCAACACCCCCTATTCACCACACAAAAATATATCTGACTAGTAAGAATCTTAAAACCTATGTACTGATATCTCTCTGTAAGTGATTCAAGTGGGTGTAAAGCCGCATAAACACAGCAGTGAAAAGCAGTTAAACCCCATTATGAAAATAAATTACTTTTAAAAACCCATGAAACAAAGACAGCGAAAGAGAGAGAAATTCTTACAAAATTCCTTCAGGGGCTGTGATGCAACCTGGATTGACCATATCTAGACAAACAGCTGGATGAGACATAAGTGTTGACACTCTTGGGGCTGAGAAGTTTGGTGAGGCTGGGTGAGTAAACACAGACCCTTTAAAGTAATACTGTGTGGTACCCATCCCATGGGTCCCAAATCTCCAGGTTCAAGGGCATCTTCCTACATCGAAATCATGCATGAGAAACCCAGAAGATGGTACACCGTGTGATCGGGAAAGGATTCTGAAACACACCTCATTTCTCATCTCCTTGTCCTCGGGTTCGCCATTCCAGCCGCTTTACTAGCAATCTTCCTACTTGGAGAATCAGCAGCACCTTTAACCTCCTGTTCCGTACAGGTTGCAATTTGTCCTGAGAATGAACTGGAAGAGGGGGAACCAATGAGAGACTAGCTCTAGGTGTTGGGACAGGCTCAGGTCACTCTATTTTCCCATCAGGGAGAAGAATTAACCACAGGCTCAGCCTGCCCCCCGGGACCAGAATAGGGCCTGAAGCAATCCTGCGCTTTTGCGGCCAGCTCCCAAAAAAGCGAGTTGAAAAATGGAGCTCAGGGTCACTGCAATTCACAGTCCTGCAGAGTTATAAATGATAACACTCGTCCACAAATATATTGAGGGAAGGCACCGAAGAGGATTTGAAAGCAAGTCAGAATTGCAGGAAACAGATTCCAGGAGGTAGATTCTAATCACCTTTAAAGCACATGAAAAGCGGCAAAACGTCGACAATGATGCCCTTGGCCAAAAAGGGCGTATGCGTTTTTTCCTGAATATATTCAGGAAAAAACGCATACGCCCTTTTTGGCCAACCAAGCAACCTCCAAAATTAAATCAGCGCTACAAAGAAGTCTCGCTTCCCATCGGTCAAAAGGGCCATGCTGAAAAAGTGTCAAACCCAGAAATTCAGGACAGGCCATGGAGAAATGGGAGCCTTGCTACGCTGATGGGCGGGATGTAAATTGCCAACAGCCACTGTGGAGAACTGTACAGTGTGCTGTGAAACATCTAAACAACACAGCTTAGAGAGCATAGGGCACTTCCACTCATGGGCATATAAATTCGGCAAACTAAAAATCAGCAAGACACAGGCACCCCGAACTTTAGGGCTGCTCTGTTGACAACAACCTCCACTTCGTTACACCTTAAATATCCCAGGAAAGAGAAAAATGGATAAAGAAGTTGTGGTCCTTATGTACAATGGAATATCACTCAGCCATGAAATCAATGTCATAAGGCTAGTCGCAGCATGATGAGTGGATTTAGGTACGACGATTCTAAGTGAAATAAGTCACACAGAAAAAGACACTTATCATAAGCTATCACTTATAGAGGGAATGTAAAAATCGCTACACTTGCACTGAATTACAAAACAGAACAGAGTCACACATTTAGAAAACACACTATGGCTGCTGAACGGGAAAGGTAAGGTGGGCTGATGCATAAAACAAGGGTTTCAAATTAGCTCAGATACCGTTCCATAAACCCAATATGTAATAGACGAGACCTACTCCTTGCTCAGTGACCTGGACTCAACACCCCCTATTCACCACGCAAAAATGTATCTGACTAGTAAGAATCTTAAAACCTATGTACTGATATCTCTCTGTAAGTGATTCAAGTGGGTGTAAAGCCGCATAAACACAGCAGTGAAAAGCAGTTAAACCCCATTATGAAAATAAATTACTTTTAAAAACCCATGAAACAAAGACAGTGAAAGAGAGAGAAATTCTTACAAAATTCCTTCAGGGGCTGTGATGCAACCTGGATTGACCATATCTAGACCAACAGCTGGATGAGACATAAGTGTTGACACTCTTGGGGCTGAGAGGTTTGGTGAGGCTGGGTGAGTAAACACAGACCCTTTAAAGTAATACTGTGTGGTACCCATCCCATGGGTCCCAAATCTCCAGGTTCAAGGGCATCTTCCTACATCGAAATCATGCATGAGAAACCCAGAAGATGGTACACCGTGTGATCGGGAAAGGATTCTGAAACACACCTCATTTCTCATCTCCTTGTCCTCGGGTTCGCTATTCCAGCCGCTTTACTAGCAATCTCCCTACTTGGAGAATCAGCAGCACCTTTAACCTCCTGTTCCGTACAGGTTGCAATTTGTCCTGAGAATGAACTGGAAGAGGGGGAACCAATGAGAGACTAGCTCTAGGTGTTGGGACAGGCAGAGGTCACTCTATTTTCCCATCAGGGAGAAGAATTAACCACAGGCTCAGCCTGCCCCCGGGACCAGAATAGGGCCTGAAGCAATCCTGCGCTTTTGCGGCCAGCTCCCAAAAAAGCGAGTTGAAAAATGGAGTTCAGGGTCACTGCAATTCACAGTCCTGCAGAGTTATAAATGATAACACTCGTCCACAAATATATTGAGGGAAGGCACCGAAGAGGATTTGAAAGCAAGTCAGAATTGCAGGAAACAGATTCCAGGAGGTAGATTCTAATCACCTTTAAAGCACATGAAAAGCGGCAAAACATCGACAATGATGCCCTTGGCCAAAAAGGGCGTATGCGTTTTTTCCTGAATATATTCAGGAAAAAACGCATACGCCCTTTTTGGCCAACCAAGCAACCTCCAAAATTAAATCAGCGCTACAAAGAAGTCTCGCTTCCAATCGGTCAAAAGGGCCATGCTGAAAAAAGTGTCAAACCCAGAAATTCAGGACAGGCCATGGAGAAATGGGAGCCTTGCTACGCTGATGGGCGGGATGTAAATTGCCAACAGCCGCTGTGGAGAAGTGTACGGTGTGTCCTGAAACATCTAAACAACACAGCTTAGAGAGCATAGGGCACTTCCACTCCTGGGCGTATAAATTCGGAAAACTAAAAATCAGCAAGACACAGGCACCCCGAAGTTTAGGGCTGCTCTTTTGAAAACAACCTCCACTTCGTTACACCTTAAATATCCCAGGAAAGAGAAAAATGTATAAAGAAGTTGTGGTCCTTATGTACAATGGAATATCACTCAGCCATGAAATCAATGTCATAAGGGTAGTCCCAGCATGATGAGTGGATTTAGGTACGACGATTCTAAGTGAAATAAGTCACACAGAAAAAGACACTTATCATAAGCTATCACTTATAGAGAAAATGTAAAAATCGCTACACTTGCACTGAATTACAAAACAGAACAGAGTCACACATTTAGAAAACACACTATGGCTGCTGAACGGGAAAGGTGAGGTGGGCTGGTGCATAAAACAAGGGTTTCAAATCAGCTCAGATACCGTTCCATAAACCCAATATGTAATAGACAAGACCTACTCCTTGCTCAGTGACCTGGACTCAACACCCCCTATTCACCACACAAAAATATATCTGACTAGTAAGAATCTTAAAACCTATGTACTGATATCTCTCTGTAAGTGATTCAAGTGGGTGTAAAGCCGCATAAACACAGCAGTGAAAAGCAGTTAAACCCCATTATGAAAATAAATTACTTTTAAAAACCCATGAAACAAAGACAGCGAAAGAGAGAGAAATTCTTACAAAATTCCTTCAGGGGCTGTGATGCAACCTGGATTGACCATATCTAGACAAACAGCTGGATGAGACATAAGGGTGGACACTGTTGGGGCTGAGAGGCTTGGTGAGGTTGGGTGAGCAAACGCAGACCCTTTAAAGTAATACTGCGTTGTACCCATCCCATGGGTCCCAAATCTCCAGGTTCAAGGGCATCTTCCTACATCGAAACCATGCATGAGAAACCCAGAAGATGGTACACCGTGTGATCGGGAAAGGATTCTGAAACACACCTCATTTCTCATCTCCTTGTCCTCGGGTTCGCCATTCCAGCCGCTTTACTAGCAATCTCCCTACTTGGAGAATCAGCAGCACCTTTAACCTCCTGTTCCATACAGGTTGCTATTTGTCCCGAGAATGAACTGGAAGAGGGGGAACCAATGAGAGACTAGCTCTAGGTGTTGGGACAGGCAGAGGTCACTCTATTTTCCCATCAGGGAGAAGAATTAACCACAGGCTCAGCCTGCCCCCCGGGACCAGAATAGGGCCTGAAGCAATCCTGCGCTTTTGCGGCCAGCTCCCAAAAAAGCGAGTGGAAAAATGGAGCTCAGGGGCACTGCAATTCACAGTCCTGCAGAGTTATAAATGATAACACTCGTCCACAAATATATTGAGGGAAGGCACCGAAGAGGATTTGAAAGCAAGTCAGAATTGCAGGAAACAGATTCCAGGAGGTAGATTCTAATCACCTTTAAAGCACATGAACAGCGGCAAAACGTCGACAATGATGCCCTTGGCCAAAAAGGACGTATGCGTTTTTTCCTGAATATATTCAGGAAAAAACGCATACGCCCTTTTTGGCCAACCAAGCAACCTCGAAAAGCAAATCAGCGCTACAAAGAAGTCTCGCTTCCCATCGGTCAAAAGGGCCATGCTGAAAAAAGTGTCAAACCCAGAAATTCAGGACAGGCCATGGAGAAATGGGAGCCTTGCTACGCTGATGGGCGGGATGTAAATTGCCAACCGCCGCTGTGGAGAAGTGTACGGTGTGTCCTGAAACATCTAAACAACACAGCTTAGAGAGCATAGGGCACTTCCACTCCTGGGCGTATAAATTCGGAAAACTAAAAATCAGCAAGACACAGGCACCCCGAAGTTTAGGGCTGCTCTGTTGACAACAACCTCCACTTCGTTACAGCTTAAATATCCCAGGAAAGAGAAAAATGTATAAAGAAGTTGTGGTCCTTATGTACAATGGAATATCACTCAGCCATGAAATCAATGTCATAAGGCTAGTCGCAGCATGATGAGTGGATTTAGGTACGACGATTCTAAGTGAAATAAGTCACACAGAAAAAGACACTTATCATAAACTATCACTTATAGAGGGAATGTAAAAATCGCTACACTTGCACTGAATTACAAAACAGAACAGAGTCACACATTTAGAAAACACACTATGGCTGCTGAACGGGAAAGGTGAGGTGGGCTGATGCATAAAACAAGGGTTTCAAATTAGCTCAGATACCGTTCCATAAACCCAATATGTAATAGAAGAGACCTACTCCTTGCTCAGTGACCTGGACTCAACACCCCCTATTCACCACACAAAAATGTATCTGACTAGTAAGAATCTTAAAACCTATGTACTGATATCTCTCTGTAAGTGATTCAAGTGGGTGTAAAGCCGCATAAACACAGCAGTGAAAAGCAGTTAAACCCCATTATGAAAATAAATTACTTTTAAAAACCCATGAAACAAAGACAGTGAAAGAGAGAGAAATTCTTACAAAATAACTTCAGGGGCTGTGATGCAACCTGGATTGACCATATCTAGACCAACAGCTGGATGAGACATAAGTGTTGACACTCTTGGGGCTGAGAGGTTTGGTGAGGCTGGGTCAGTAAACACAGACCTTTTAAAGTAATACTGTGTGGTACCCATCCCATGGGTCCCAAATCTCCAGGTTCAAGGGCATCTTCCTACATCGAAATCATGCATGAGAAACCCAGAAGATGGTACACCGTGTGATCGGGAAAGGATTCTGAAACACACCTCACTTCTCATCTCCTTGTCCTCGGGTTCGCCATTCCAGCCGCTTTACTAGCAATCTCCCTACTTGGAGAATCAGCAGCACCTTTAACCTCCTGTTCCGTACAGGTTGCAATTTGTCCTGAGAATGAACTGGAAGAGGGGGAACCAATGAGAGACTAGCTCTAGGTGTTGGGACAGGCACAGGTCACTCTATTTTCCCATCAGGGAGAAGAATTAACCACAGGCTCAGCCTGCCCCCCGGGACCAGAATAGGGCCTGAAGCAATCCTGCGCTTTTGCGGCCAGCTCCCAAAAAAGCGAGTGGAAAAATGGAGCTCAGGGGCACTGCAATTCACAGTCCTGCAGAGTTATAAATGATAACACTCGTCCACAAATATATTGAGGGAAGGCACCGAAGAGGATTTGAAAGCAAGTCAGAATTGCAGGAAACAGATTCCAGGAGGTAGATTCTAATCACCTTTAAAGCACATGAACAGCGGCAAAACGTCGACAATGATGCCCTTGACCAAAAAGGGCGTTTGCGTTTTTTCCTGAATATATTCACGAAAAAACGCATACGCCCTTTTTGGCCAACCAAGCAACCTCCAAAATTAAATCAGCGCTACAAAGAAGTCTCGCTTCCCATCGGTCCAAAGGGCCATGCTGAAAAAGTGTCAAACCCAGAAATTCAGGACAGGCCATGGAGAAATGGGAGCCTTGCTACGCTGATGGGCGGGATGTAAATTGCCAACAGCCACTGTGGAGAAGTGTACAGTGTGCTCTGAAACATCTAAACAACACAGCTAAGAGAGCATAGGGCACTTCCACTCATGGGCGTATAAATTCGGCAAACTAAAAATCAGCAAGACACAGGCACCCCGAACTTTTGGGCTGCTCTGTTGACAACAACCTCCACTTCGTTACACCTTAAATATCCCAGGAAAGAGAAAAATGGATAAAGAAGTTGTGGTCCTTATGTACAATGGAATATCACTCAGCCATGAAATCAATGTCATAAGGCTAGTCGCAGCATGATGAGTGGATTTAGGTACGACGACTCTAAGTGAAATAAGTCACACAGAAAAAGACACTTATCATAAGCTATCACTTATAGAGAAAATGTAAAAATCGCTACACTTGCACTGAATTACAAAACAGAACAGAGTCACACATTTAGAAAACACACTATGGCTGCTGAACGGGAAAGGTGAGGTGGGCTGGTGCATAAAACAAGGGTTTCAAATCAGCTCAGATACCGTTCCATAAACCCAATATGTAATAGACAAGACCTACTCCTTGCTCAGTGACCTGGACTCAACACCCCCTATTCACCACACAAAAATATATCTGACTAGTAAGAATCTTAAAACCTATGTACTGATATCTCTCTGTAAGTGATTCAAGTGGGTGTAAAGCCGCATAAACACAGCAGTGAAAAGCAGTTAAACCCCATTATGAAAATAAATTACTTTTAAAAACCCATGAAACAAAGACAGCGAAAGAGAGAGAAAATCTTACAAAATTCCTTCAGGGGCTGTGATGCAACCTGGATTGACCATATCTAGACAAACAGCTGGATGAGACATAAGGGTGGACACTGTTGGGGCTGAGAGGCTTGGTGAGGTTGGGTGAGCAAACGCAGACCCTTTAAAGTAATACTGTGTGGTACCCATCCCATGGGTCCCAAATCTCCAGGTTCAAGGGCATCTTCCTACATCGAAATCATGCATGAGAAACCCAGAAGATGGTACACCGTGTGATCGGGAAAGGATTCTGAAACACACCTCATTTCTCATCTCCTTGTCCTCGGGTTCGCCATTCCAGCCGCTTTACTAGCAATCTCCCTACTTGGAGAATCAGCAGCACCTTTAACCTCCTGTTCCGTACAGGTTGCAATTTGTCCTGAGAATGAACTGGAAGAGGGGGAACCAATGAGAGACTAGCTCTAGGTGTTGGGACAGGCACAGGTCACTCTATTTTCCCATCAGGGAGAAGAATGAACCACAGGCTCAGCCTGCCCCCCGGGACCAGAATAGGGCCTGAAGCAATCCTGCGCTTTTGCGGCCAGCTCCCAAAAAAGCGAGTGGAAAATTGGAGCTCAGGGGCACTGCAATTCACAGTCCTGCAGAGTTATAAATGATAACACTCGTCCACAAATATATTGAGGGAAGGCAACGAAGAGGATTTGAAAGCAAGGCAGAATTGCAGGAAAGAAATTCCAGGAGGTAGATCCTAATCACCTTTAAAGCACATGAAAAGCAGCAAAACGTTGACAATGATGCCCTTGGCCAAAAAGGTCGTATGCGTTTTTTCCTGAATATATTCAGGAAAAAACGCATACGCCCTTTTTGGCCAACCAAGCAACCTCGAAAAGCAAATCAGCGCTACAAAGAAGTCTCGCTTCCCATCGGTCAAAAGGGCCATGCTGAAAAAAGTGTCAAACCCAGAAATTCAGGACAGGCCATGGAGAAATGGGAGCCTTGCTACGCTGATGGGCGGGATGTAAATTGCCTACAGCCACTGTGGAGAAGTGTCCGGTGTGTCCTGAAACATCTAAACAACACAGCTTAGAGAGCATAGGGCACTTCCACTCCTGGGCGTATAAATTCGGAAAACTAAAAATCAGCAAGACACAGGCACCCCGAAGTTTAGGGCTGCCCTGTTGAGAACAACCTCCAGTTCGTTACACCTTAAATATCCCAGGAAAGAGAAAAATGGATAAAGAAGTTGTGGTCCTTATGTACAATCGAATATCACTCAGCCATGAAATCAATGTCATAAGGCTAGTCGCAGCATGATGAGTGGATTTAGGTACGACGATTCTAAGTGAAATAAGTCACACAGAAAAAGACACTTATCATAAGCTATCACTTATAGAGGGAATGTAAAAATCGCTACACTTGCACTGAATTACAAAACAGAACAGAGTCACACATTTAGAAAACACACTATGGCTGCTGAACGGGAAAGGTGAGGTGGGCTGGTGCATAAAACAAGGGTTTCAAATCAGCTCAGATACCGTTCCATAAACCCAATATGTAATAGACAAGACCTACTCCTTGCTCAGTGACCTGGACTCAACACCCCCTATTCACCACACAAAAATATATCTGACTAGTAAGAATCTTAAAACCTATGTACTGATATCTCTCTGTAAGTGATTCAAGTGGGTGTAAAGCCTCATAAACACAGCAGTGAAAAGCAGTTAAACCCCATTATGAAAATAAATTACTTTTAAAAACCCATGAAACAAAGACAGCGAAAGAGAGAGAAATTCTTACAAAATTCCTTCACGGGCTGTGATGCAACCTGCATTGACCATATCTAGACCAACAGCTGGATGAGACATAAGGGTGGACACTCTTGGGGCTGAGAGGTTTGGTGAGGTTGGGTGAGCAAACACAGACCCTTTACAGTAATACTGCGTGGTACCCATCCCATGGATCCCAAATCTCCAGGTTCAAGGGCATCTTCCTACATCGAAATCATGCATGAGAAACCCAGAGGATGCTACACCGTGTGATCGGGAAAGGTTTCTGAAACCCACCTCATTCCTCATCTCCCTGTGCAGGGGTTCGCCATTCCAGCCGCTTTACTAGCAATCTCCCTACTTGGAGAATTAGCAGCACCTTTAACCTCCTGTTCCGTACAGGTTGGAATTTGTCCTGAGGATGAACGGGAAGACGGGGAACCAATGAGAGACTAGCTCTAGGTGTTGGGACAGGCACAGGTCACTCTATTTTCGCATCAGGGAGAAGAATTAACCACAGGCTCAGCCTGCCCCCTGGGATCAGTATAGGGCCTGAAGCAATCCTGCGCTTTTGCGGCCAGCTCCCAAAAAAGCGAGTTGAAAAATGGAGCTCAGGGGCACTGCAATTCACAGTCCTGCAGAGTTATAAATGATAACACTCGTCCACAAATATATTGAGGGAAAGCAACGAAGAGGATTTGAAAGCAAGGCAGAATTGCAGGAAAAAGATTCCAGGAGGTGGATTCTAATCACCTTTGAAGCACATGAAAAGCGGCAAAACGTCGACAATGATGCCCTTGGCCAAAAAGTGCGTATGCGTTTTTTCCTGAATATATTCAGGAAAAAACGCATACGCCCTTTTTGGCCAACCAAGCAACCTCGAAAAGCAAATCAACGCTACAAAGAAGTCTCGCTTCCCATCGGTCAAAAGGGCCATGCTGAAAAAAGTGTCAAACCCAGAAATTCAGGACAGGCCATGGAGAAATGGGAGCCTTGCTACGCTGATGGGCGGGATGTAAATTGCCAACAGCCGCTGTGGAGAAGTGTACGGTGTGTCCTGAAACATCTAAACAACACAGCTTAGAGAGCATAGGGCACTTCCACTCCTGGGCGTATAAATTCGGCAAACTAAAAATCAGCAAGACACAGACACCCCGAACTTTAGGGCTGCTCTGTTGACAACAACCTCCACTTCGTTACACCTTAAATATCCCAGGAAAGAGAAAAATGGATAAAGAAGTTGTGGTCCTTATGTGCAATGGAATATCACTCAGCCATGTAATCAATGTCATAAGGCTAGTCGCAGCATGATGAGTGGATTTAGGTACGACGATTCTAAGTGAAATAAGTCACACAGAAAAAGACACTTATCATAAGCTATCACTTATAGAGGGAATGTAAAAATCGCTACACTTGCACTGAATTACAAAACAGAACAGAGTCACACATTTAGAAAACACACTATGGCTGCTGAACGGGAAAGGTAAGGTGGGCTGATGCATAAAACAAGGGTTTCAAATTAGCTCAGATACCGTTCCATAAACCCAATATGTAATAGAAGAGACCTACTCCTTGCTCAGTGACCTGGACTCAACACCCCCTATTCACCACGCAAAAATGTATCTGACTAGTAAGAATCTTAAAACCTATGTACTGATATCTCTCTGTAAGTGATTCAAGTGGGTGTAAAGCCGCATAAACACAGCAGTGAAAAGCAGTTAAACCCCATTATGAAAATAAATTACTTTTAAAAACCCATGAAACAAAGACAGTGAAAGAGAGAGAAATTCTTACAAAATTCCTTCAGGGGCTGTGATGCAACCTGGATTGACCATATCTAGACCAACAGCTGGATGAGACATAAGTGTTGACACTCTTGGGCCTGAGAGGTTTGGTGAGGCTGGGTGAGTAAACACAGACCCTTTAAAGTAATACTGTGTGGTACCCATCCCATGGGTCCCAAATCTCCAGGTTCAAGGGCATCTTCCTACATCGAAATCATGCATGAGAAACCCAGAAGATGGTACACCGTGTGATCGGGAAAGGATTCTGAAACACACCTCATTTCTCATCTCCTTGTCCTCGGGTTCGCCATTCCAGCCGCTTTACTAGCAATCTCCCTACTTGGAGAATCAGCAGCACCTTTAACCTCCTGTTCCGTACAGGTTGCAATTTGTCCTGAGAATGAACTGGAAGAGGGGAAACCAATGAGAGACTAGCTCTAGGTGTTGGGACAGGCACAGGTCACTCTATTTTCCCATCAGGGAGAAGAATGAACCACAGGCTCAGCCTGCCCCCCGGGACCAGAATAGGGCCTGAAGCAATCCTGCGCTTTTGCGGCCAGCTCCCAAAAAAGCGAGTGGAAAATTGGAGCTCAGGGGCACTGCAATTCACAGTCCTGCAGAGTTATAAATGATAACACTCGTCCACAAATATATTGAGGGAAGGCAACGAAGAGGATTTGAAAGCAAGGCAGATTTGCAGGAAAGAAATTCCAGGAGGTAGATCCTAATCACCTTTAAAGCACATGAAAAGCGGCAAAACGTCGACAATGATGCCCTTGGCCAAAAAGGTCGTATGCGTTTTTTCCTGAATATATTCAGGAAAAAACGCATACGCCCTTTTTGGCCAACCAAGCAACCTCGAAAAGCAAATCAGCGCTACAAAGAAGTCTCGCTTCCCATCAGTCAAAAGGGCCATGCTGAAAAAAGTGTCAAACCCAGAAATTCAGGACAGGCCAGGGAGAAATGGGAGCCTTGCTACGCTGATGGGCGGGATGTAAATTGCCTACAGCCACTGTGGAGAAGTGTCCGGTGTGTCCTGAAACATCTAAACAACACAGCTTAGAGAGCATAGGGCACTTCCACTCATGGGCGTATAAATTCGGAAAACTAAAAATCAGCAAGAAACAGGCACCCCGAAGTTTAGGGCTGCTCTGTTGACAACAACCTCCACTTCGTTACACCTTAAATATCCCAGGAAAGAGAAAAATGTATAAAGAAGTTGTGGTCCTTATGTACAATGGAATATCACTCAGCCATGAAATCAATGTCATAAGGGTAGTCCCAGCATGATGAGTGGATTTAGGTACGACGACTCTAAGTGAAATAAGTCACACAGAAAAAGACACTTATCATAAGCTATCACTTATAGAGAAAATGTAAAAATCGCTACACTTGCACTGAATTACAAAACAGAACAGAGTCACACATTTAGAAAACACACTATGGCTGCTGAACGGGAAAGGTGAGGTGGGCTGGTGCATAAAACAAGGGTTTCAAATCAGCTCAGATACCGTTCCATAAACCCAATATGTAATAGACAAGACCTACTCCTTGCTCAGTGACCTGGACTCAACACCCCCTATTCACCACACAAAAATATATCTGACTAGTAAGAATCTTAAAACCTATGTACTGATATCTCTCTGTAAGTGATTCAAGTGGGTGTAAAGCCGCATAAACACAGCAGTGAAAAGCAGTTAAACCCCATTATGAAAATAAATTACTTTTAAAAACCCATGAAACAAAGACAGCGAAAGAGAGAGAAAATCTTACAAAATTCCTTCAGGGGCTGTGATGCAACCTGGATTGACCATATCTAGACAAACAGCTGGATGAGACATAAGGGTGGACACTGTTGGGGCTGAGAGGCTTGGTGAGGTTGGGTGAGCAAACGCAGACCCTTTAAAGTAATACTGCGTTGTACCCATCCCATGGGTCCCAAATCTCCAGGTTCAAGGGCATCTTCCTACATCGAAATCATGCATGAGAAACCCAGAGGGTGCTACACCGTGTGATCGGGAAAGGTTTCTGAAACCCACCTCATTTCTCATCTCCCTGTGCAGGGGTTCGCCATTCCAGCCGCTTTACTAGCAATCTCCCTACTTGGAGAATCAGCAGCACCTTTAACCTCCTGTTCCGTACAGGTCGGAATTTGTCCTGAGGATGAACGGGAAGACGGGGAACCAATGAGAGACTATCTCTAGGTGTTGGGACAGGCACAGGTCACTCTATTTTCCCATCAGGGAGAAGAATTAACCACAGGCTAAGCCTGCCCCCCGGGACCAGTATAGGGCCTGAAGCAATCCTGCGCTTTTGCGGCCAGCTCCCAAAAAAGCGAGTGGAAAAATGGAGCTCAGGGGCACTGCAATTCACAGTCCTGCAGAGTTATAAATGATAACACTCGTCCACAAATATATTGAGGGAAGGCAACGAAGAGGATTTGAAAGCAAGGCAGAATTGCAGGAAAGAGATTCCAGGAGGTAGATCCTAATCACCTTTAAAGCACATGAAAAGCGGCAAAACGTCGACAATGATGCCCTTGGCCAAAAAGGGCGTATGCGTTTTTTCCTGAATATATTCAGGAAAAAACGCATACGCCCTTTTTGGCCAACCAAGCAACCTCGAAAAGCAAATCAGCGCTACAAACAAGTCTCGCTTCCCATCGGTCAAAAGGGCCATGCTGAAAAAAGTGTCAAACCCAGACATTCAGGACAGGCCATGAAGAAATGGGAGCCTTGCTACGCTGATGGGCGGGATGTAAATTGCCAACAGCCACTGTGGAGAAGTGTCCGGTGTGTCCTGAAACATCTAAACAACACAGCTTAGAGAGCATAGGGCACTTCCACTCATGGACGTATAAATTCGGAAAACTAAAAATCAGCAAGACACAGGCACCCCGAAGTTTAGGGCTGCTCTGTTGAGAACAACCTCCAGTTCGTTACACCTTAAATATCCCAGGAAAGAGAAAAATGGATAAAGAATTGTGGTCCTTATGTGCAATGGAATATCACTCAGCCATGTAATCAATGTCATAAGGCTAGTCGCAGCATGATGAGTGGATTTAGGTACGACGATTCTAAGTGAAATAAGTCACACAGAAAAAGACACTTATCATAAGCTATCACTTATAGAGGGAATGTAAAAATCGCTACACTTGCACTGAATTACAAAACAGAACAGAGTCACACATTTAGAAAACACACTATGGCTGCTGAACGGGAAAGGTGAGGTGGGCTGGTGCATAAAACAAGGGTTTCAAATCAGCTCAGATACCGTTCCATAAACCCAATATGTAATAGACAAGACCTACTCCTTGCTCAGTGACCTGGACTCAACACCCCCTATTCACCACACAAAAATATATCTGACTAGTAAGAATCTATAACCTATGTACTGATATCTCTCTGTAAGTGATTCAAGTGGGTGTAAAGCCTCATAAACACAGCAGTGAAAAGCAGTTAAACCCCATTATGAAAATAAATTACTTTTAAAAACCCATGAAACAAAGACAGCGAAAGAGAGAGAAATTCTTACAAAATTCCTTCACGGGCTGTGATGCAACCTGCATTGACCATATCTAGACCAACAGCTGGATGAGACATAAGGGTGGACACTCTTGGGGCTGAGAGGTTTGGTGAGGTTGGGTGAGCAAACACAGACCCTTTACAGTAATACTGCGTGGTACCCATCCCATGGATCCCAAATCTCCAGGTTCAAGGGCATCTTCCTACATCGAAATCATGCATGAGAAACCCAGAGGATGCTACACCGTGTGATCGGGAAAGGTTTCTGAAACCCACCTCATTCCTCATCTCCCTGTGCAGGGGTTCGCCATTCCAGCCGCTTTACTAGCAATCTCCCTACTTGGAGAATTAGCAGCACCTTTAACCTCCTGTTCCGTACAGGTTGGAATTTGTCCTGAGGATGAACGGGAAGACGGGGAACCAATGAGAGACTAGCTCTAGGTGTTGGGACAGGCACAGGTCACTCTATTTTCGCATCAGGGAGAAGAATTAACCACAGGCTCAGCCTGCCCCCTGGGATCAGTATAGGGCCTGAAGCAATCCTGCGCTTTTGCGGCCAGCTCCCAAAAAAGCGAGTTGAAAAATGGAGCTCAGGGGCACTGCAATTCACAGTCCTGCAGAGTTATAAATGATAACACTCGTCCACAAATATATTGAGGGAAAGCAACGAAGAGGATTTGAAAGCAAGGCAGAATTGCAGGAAAAAGATTCCAGGAGGTGGATTCTAATCACCTTTGAAGCACATGAAAAGCGGCAAAACGTCGACAATGATGCCCTTGGCCAAAAAGTGCGTATGCGTTTTTTCCTGAATATATTCAGGAAAAAACGCATACGCCCTTTTTGGCCAACCAAGCAACCTCGAAAAGCAAATCAACGCTACAAAGAAGTCTCGCTTCCCATCGGTCAAAAGGGCCATGCTGAAAAAAGTGTCAAACCCAGAAATTCAGGACAGGCCATGGAGAAATGGGAGCCTTGCTACGCTGATGGGCGGGATGTAAATTGCCAACAGCCGCTGTGGAGAAGTGTACGGTGTGTCCTGAAACATCTAAACAACACAGCTTAGAGAGCATAGGGCACTTCCACTCCTGGGCGTATAAATTCGGCAAACTAAAAATCAGCAAGACACAGACACCCCGAACTTTAGGGCTGCTCTGTTGACAACAACCTCCACTTCGTTACACCTTAAATATCCCAGGAAAGAGAAAAATGGATAAAGAAGTTGTGGTCCTTATGTGCAATGGAATATCACTCAGCCATGTAATCAATGTCATAAGGCTAGTCGCAGCATGATGAGTGGATTTAGGTACGACGATTCTAAGTGAAATAAGTCACACAGAAAAATACACTTATCATAAGCTATCACTTATAGAGGGAATGTAAAAATCGCTACACTTGCACTGAATTACAAAACAGAACAGAGTCACACATTTAGAAAACACACTATGGCTGCTGAACGGGAAAGGTAAGGTGGGCTGATGCATAAAACAAGGGTTTCAAATTAGCTCAGATACCGTTCCATAAACCCAATATGTAATAGAAGAGACCTACTCCTTGCTCAGTGACCTGGACTCAACACCCCCTATTCACCACGCAAAAATGTATCTGACTAGTAAGAATCTTAAAACCTATGTACTGATATCTCTCTGTAAGTGATTCAAGTGGGTGTAAAGCCTCATAAACACAGCAGTGAAAAGCAGTTAAACCCCATTATGAAAATAAATTACTTTTAAAAACCCATGAAACAAAGACAGTGAAAGAGAGAGAAATTCTTACAAAATTCCTTCAGGGGCTGTGATGCAACCTGGATTGACCATATCTAGACCAACAGCTGGATGAGACATAAGTGTTGACACTCTTGGGGCTGAGAGGTTTGGTGAGGCTGGGTCAGTAAACACAGACCCTTTAAAGTAATACTGTGTGGTACCCATCCCATGGGTCCCAAATCTCCAGGTTCAAGGGCATCTTCCTACATCGAAATCATGCATGAGAAACCCAGAAGATGGTACACCGTGTGATCGGGAAAGGATTCTGAAACACACCTCATTTCTCATCTCCTTTTCCTCGGGTTCGCCATTCCAGCCGCTTTACTAGCAATCTCCCTACTTGGAGAATCAGCAGCACCTTTAACCTCCTGTTCCGTACAGGTTGCAATTTGTCCCGAGAATGAACTGGAAGAGGGGGAACCAATGAGAGACTAGCTCTAGGTGTTGGGACAGGCAGAGGTCACTCTATTTTCCCATCAGGGAGAAGAATTAACCACAGGCTCAGCCTGCCCCCCGGGACCAGAATAGGGCCTGAAGCAATCCTGCGCTTTTGCGGCCAGCTCCCAAAAAAGCGAGTGGAAAAATGGAGCTCAGGGGCACTGCAATTCACAGTCCTGCAGAGTTATAAATGATAACACTCGTCCACAAATATATTGAGGGAAGGCACCGAAGAGGATTTGAAAGCAAGTCAGAATTGCAGGAAACAGATTCCAGGAGGTAGATTCTAATCACCTTTAAAGCACATGAACAGCGGCAAAACGTCGACAATGATGCCCTTGGCCAAAAAGGACGTATGCGTTTTTTCCTGAATATATTCAGGAAAAAACGCATACGCCCTTTTTGGCCAAACAAGCAACCTCGAAAAGCAAATCAGCGCTACAAAGAAGTCTCGCTTCCCATCCGTCAAAAGGGCCATGCTGAAAAAAGTGTCAAACCCAGAAATTCAGGACAGGCCATGGAGAAATGGGAGCCTTGCTACGCGGATGGGCGGGATGTAAATTGCCAACAGCCTCTGTGGAGAAGTGTACAGTGTGCTCTGAAACATCTAAACAACACAGCTAAGAGAGCATAGGGCACTTCCACTCATGGGCGTATAAATTCGGCAAACTAAAAATCAGCAAGACACAGGCACCCCGAACTTTAGGGCTGCTCTGTTGACAACAACCTCCACTTCGTTACACCTTAAATATCCCAGGAAAGAGAAAAATGGATAAAGAAGTTGTGGTCCTTATGTACAATGGAATATCACTCAGCCATGAAATCAATGTCATAAGGCTAGTCGCAGCATGATGAGTGGATTTAGGTACGACGACTCTAAGTGAAATAAGTCACACAGAAAAAGACACTTATCATAAGCTATCACTTATAGAGAAAATGTAAAAATCGCTACACTTGCACTGAATTACAAAACAGAACAGAGTCACACATTTAGAAAACACACTATGGCTGCTGAACGGGAAAGGTGAGGTGGGCTGGTGCATAAAACAAGGGTTTCAAATCAGCTCAGATACCGTTCCATAAACCCAATATGTAATAGACAAGACCTACTCCTTGCTCAGTGACCTGGACTCAACACCCCCTATTCACCACACAAAAATATATCTGACTAGTAAGAATCTTAAAACCTATGTACTGATATCTCTCTGTAAGTGATTCAAGTGGGTGTAAAGCCGCATAAACACAGCAGTGAAAAGCAGTTAAACCCCATTATGAAAATAAATTACTTTTAAAAACCCATGAAACAAAGACAGCGAAAGAGAGAGAAAATCTTACAAAATTCCTTCAGGGGCTGTGATGCAACCTGGATTGACCATATCTAGACAAACAGCTGGATGAGACATAAGGGTGGACACTGTTGGGGCTGAGAGGCTTGGTGAGGTTGGGTGAGCAAACGCAGACCCTTTAAAGTAATACTGCGTTGTACCCATCCCATGGGTCCCAAATCTCCAGGTTCAAGGGCATCTTCCTACATCGAAATCATGCATGAGAAACCCAGAGGGTGCTACACCGTGTGATCGGGAAAGGTTTCTGAAACCCACCTCATTTCTCATCTCCCTGTGCAGGGGTTCGCCATTCCAGCCGCTTTACTAGCAATCTCCCTACTTGGAGAATCAGCAGCACCTTTAACCTCCTGTTCCGTACAGGTCGGAATTTGTCCTGAGGATGAACGGGAAGACGGGGAACCAATGAGAGACTATCTCTAGGTGTTGGGACAGGCACAGGTCACTCTATTTTCCCATCAGGGAGAAGAATTAACCACAGGCTAAGCCTGCCCCCCGGGACCAGTATAGGGCCTGAAGCAATCCTGCGCTTTTGCGGCCAGCTCCCAAAAAAGCGAGTGGAAAAATGGAGCTCAGGGGCACTGCAATTCACAGTCCTGCAGAGTTATAAATGATAACACTCGTCCACAAATATATTGAGGGAAGGCAACGAAGAGGATTTGAAAGCAAGGCAGAATTGCAGGAAAGAGATTCCAGGAGGTAGATCCTAATCACCTTTAAAGCACATGAAAAGCGGCAAAACGTCGACAATGATGCCCTTGGCCAAAAAGGGCGTATGCGTTTTTTCCTGAATATATTCAGGAAAAAACGCATACGCCCTTTTTGGCCAACCAAGCAACCTCGAAAAGCAAATCAGCGCTACAAACAAGTCTCGCTTCCCATCGGTCAAAAGGGCCATGCTGAAAAAAGTGTCAAACCCAGACATTCAGGACAGGCCATGGAGAAATGGGAGCCTTGCTACGCGGATGGGCGGGATGTAAATTGCCAACAGCCACTGTGGAGAAGTGTACAGTGTGCTCTGAAACATCTAAACAACACAGCTAAGAGAGCATAGGGCACTTCCACTCATGGGCGTATAAATTCGGCAAACTAAAAATCAGCAAGACACAGGCACCCCGAAGTTTAGGGCTGCTCTGTTGACAACAACCTCCACTTCGTTACACCTTAAATATCCCAGGAAAGAGAAAAATGGATAAAGAAGTTGTGGTCCTTATGTACAATGGAATATCACTCAGCCATGAAATCAATGTCATAAGGCTAGTCGCAGCATGATGAGTGGATTTAGGTACGACGACTCTAAGTGAAATAAGTCACACAGAAAAAGACACTTATCATAAGCTATCACTTATAGAGAAAATGTAAAAATCGCTACACTTGCACTGAATTACAAAACAGAACAGAGTCACACATTTAGAAAACACACTATGGCTGCTGAACGGGAAAGGTGAGGTGGGCTGGTGCATAAAACAAGGGTTTCAAATCAGCTCAGATACCGTTCCATAAACCCAATATGTAATAGACAAGACCTACTCCTTGCTCAGTGACCTGGACTCAACACCCCCTATTCACCACACAAAAATATATCTGACTAGTAAGAATCTTAAAACCTATGTACTGATATCTCTCTGTAAGTGATTCAAGTGGGTGTAAAGCCGCATAAACACAGCAGTGAAAAGCAGTTAAACCCCATTATGAAAATAAATTACTTTTAAAAACCCATGAAACAAAGACAGCGAAAGAGAGAGAAATTCTTACAAAATTCCTTCAGGGGCTGTGATGCAACCTGGATTGACCATATCTAGACCAACAGCTGGATGAGACATAAGGGTGGACACTGTTGGGGCTGAGAGGCTTGGTGAGGTTGGGTGAGCAAACGCAGACCCTTTAAAGTAATACTGCGTTGTACCCATCCCATGGGTCCCAAATCTCCAGGTTCAAGGGCATCTTCCTACATCGAAATCATGCATGAGAAACCCAGAAGATGGTACACCGTGTGATCGGGAAAGGATTCTGAAACACACCTCATTTCTCATCTCCTTGTCCTGGGGTTCGCTATTCCAGCCGCTTTACTAGCAATCTCCCTACTTGGAGAATCAGCAGCACCTTTAACCTCCTGTTCCGTACAGGTTGCAATTTGTCCTGAGAATGAACTGGAAGAGGGGGAACCAATGAGAGACTAGCTCTAGGTGTTGGGACAGGCACAGGTCACTCTATTTTCCCATCAGGGAGAAGAATTAACCACAGGCTCAGCCTGCCCCCGGGACCAGAATAGGGCCTGAAGCAATCCTGCGCTTTTGCGGCCAGCTCCCAAAAAAGCGAGTTGAAAAATGGAGCTCAGGGTCACTGCAATTCACAGTCCTGCAGAGTTATAAATGATAACACTCGTCCACAAATATATTGAGGGAAGGCACCGAAGAGGATTTGAAAGCAAGTCAGAATTGCAGGAAACAGATTCCAGGAGGTAGATTCTAATCACCTTTAAAGCACATGAAAAGCGGCAAAACATCGACAATGATGCCCTTGGCCAAAAAGGGCGTATGCGTTTTTTCCTGAATATATTCAGGAAAAAACGCATACGCCCTTTTTGGCCAACCAAGCAACCTCCAAAATTAAATCAGCGCTACAAAGAAGTCTCGCTTCCCATCGGTCAAAAGGGCCATGCTGAAAAAGTGTCAAACCCAGAAATTCAGGACAGGCCATGGAGAAATGGGAGCCTTGCTACGCGGATGGGCGGGATGTAAATTGCCAACAGCCACTGTGGAGAAGTGTACAGTGTGCTCTGAAACATCTAAACAACACAGCTTAGAGAGCATAGGGCACTTCCACTCATGGGCGTATAAATTCGGCAAACTAAAAATCAGCAAGACACAGGCACCCCGAACTTTAGGGCTGCTCTGTTGACAACAACCTCCACTTCGTTACACCTTAAATATCCCAGGAAAGAGAAAAATGGATAAAGAAGTTGTGGTCCTTATGTACAATCGAATATCACTCAGCCATGAAATCAATGTCATAAGGCTAGTCGCAGCATGATGAGTGGATTTAGGTACGACGATTCTAAGTGAAATAAGTCACACAGAAAAAGACACTTATCATAAGCTATCACTTATAGAGGGAATGTAAAAATCGCTACGCTTGCACTGAATTACAAAACAGAACAGAGTCACACATTTAGAAAACACACTATGGCTGCTGAACGGGAAAGGTAAGGTGGGCTGATGCATAAAACAAGGGTTTCAAATTAGCTCAGATACCGTTCCATAAACCCAATATGTAATAGACGAGACCTACTCCTTGCTCAGTGACCTGGACTCAACACCCCCTATTCACCACGCAAAAATGTATCTGACTAGTAAGAATCTTAAAACCTATGTACTGATATCTCTCTGTAAGTGATTCAAGTGGGTGTAAAGCCGCATAAACACAGCAGTGAAAAGCAGTTAAACCCCATTATGAAAATAAATTACTTTTAAAAACCCATGAAACAAAGACAGTGAAAGAGAGAGAAATTCTTACAAAATTCCTTCAGGGGCTGTGATGCAACCTGGATTGACCATATCTAGACCAACAGCTGGATGAGACATAAGGGTGGACACTGTTGGGGCTGAGAGGCTTGGTGAGGTTGGGTGAGCAAACGCAGACCCTTTAAAGTAATACTGCGTTGTAACCATCCCATGGGTCCCAAATCTCCAGGTTCAAGGGCATCTTCCTACATCGAAATCATGCATGAGAATCCCAGAGGGTGCTACACCGTGTGATCGGGAAAGGTTTCTGAAACCCACCTCATTTCTCATCTCCCTGTGCAGGGGTTCGCCATTCCAGCCGCTTTACTAGCAATCTCCCTACTTGGAGAATCAGCAGCACCTTTAACCTCCTGTTCCGTACAGGTCGGAATTTGTCCTGAGGATGAACGGGAAGACGGGGAACCAATGAGAGACTATCTCTAGGTGTTGGGACAGGCACAGGTCACTCTATTTTCCCATCAGGGAGAAGAATTAACCACAGGCTAAGCCTGCCCCCCGGGACCAGTATAGGGCCTGAAGCAATCCTGCGCTTTTGCGGCCAGCTCCCAAAAAAGCGAGTGGAAAAATGGAGCTCAGGGGCACTGCAATTCACAGTCCTGCAGAGTTATAAATGATAACACTCGTCCACAAATATATTGAGGGAAGGCAACGAAGAGGATTTGAAAGCAAGGCAGAATTGCAGGAAAAAGATTCCAGGAGGTAGATTCTAATCACCTTTGAAGCACATGAAAAGCGGCAAAACGTCGACAATGATGCCCTTGGCCAAAAAGGGCGTATGCGTTTTTTCCTGAATATATTCAGGAAAAAACGCATACGCCCTTTTTGGCCAACCAAGCAACCTCGAAAAGCAAATCAGCGCTACAAACAAGTCTCGCTTCCCATCGGTCAAAAGGGCCATGCTGAAAAAAGTGTCAAACCCAGAAATTCAGGACAGGCCATGGAGAAATGGGAGCCTTGCTACGCTGATGGGCGGGATGTAAATTGCCAACAGCCACTGTGGAGAAGTGTACGGTGTGTCCTGAAACATCTAAACAACACAGCTTAGAGAGCATAGGGCACTTCCACTCCTGGGCGTATAAATTCGGCAAACTAAAAATCAGCAAGACACAGACACCCCGAACTTTAGGGCTGCTCTGTTGACAACAACCTCCACTTCGTTACACCTTAAATATCCCAGGAAAGAGAAAAATGGATAAAGAAGTTGTGGTCCTTATGTGCAATGGAATATCACTCAGCCATGTAATCAATGTCATAAGGCTAGTCGCAGCATGATGAGTGGATTTAGGTACGACGATTCTAAGTGAAATAAGTCACACAGAAAAAGACACTTATCATAAGCTATCACTTATAGAGGGAATGTAAAAATCGCTACACTTGCACTGAATTACAAAACAGAACAGAGTCACACATTTAGAAAACACACTATGGCTGCTGAACGGGAAAGGTGAGGTGGGCTGATGCATAAAACAAGGGTTTCAAATTAGCTCAGATACCGTTCCATAAACCCAATATGTAATAGAAGAGACCTACTCCTTGCTCAGTGACCTGGACTCAACACCCCCTATTCACCACGCAAAAATGTATCTGACTAGTAAGAATCTTAAAACCTATGTACTGATATCTCTCTGTAAGTGATTCAAGTGGGTGTAAAGCCGCATAAACACAGCAGTGAAAAGCAGTTAAACCCCATTATGAAAATAAATTACTTTTAAAAACCCATGAAACAAAGACAGTGAAAGAGAGAGAAATTCTTACAAAATTCCTTCAGGGGCTGTGATGCAACCTGGATTGACCATATCTAGACCAACAGCTGGATGAGACATAAGTGTTGACACTCTTGGGGCTGAGAGGTTTGGTGAGGCTGGGTGAGTAAACACAGACCCTTTAAAGTAATACTGTGTGGTACCCATCCCATGGGTCCCAAATCTCCAGGTTCAAGGGCATCTTCCTACATCGAAATCATGCATGAGAAACCCAGAAGATGGTACACCGTGTGATCGGGAAAGGATTCTGAAACACACCTCATTTCTCATCTCCTTGTCCTCGGGTTCGCCATTCCAGCCGCTTTACTAGCAATCTCCCTACTTAGAGAATCAGCAGCACCTTTAACCTCCTGTTCCGTACAGGTTGCAATTTGTCCTGAGAATGAACTGGAAGAGGGGGAACCAATGAGAGACTAGCTCTAGGTGTTGGGACAGGCACAGGTCACTCTATTTTCCCATCAGGGAGAAGAATGAACCACAGGCTCAGCCTGCCCCCCGGGACCAGAATAGGGCCTGAAGCAATCCTGCGCTTTTGCGGCCAGCTCCCAAAAAAGCGAGTGGAAAATTGGAGCTCAGGGGCACTGCAATTCACAGTCCTGCAGAGTTATAAATGATAACACTCGTCCACAAATATATTGAGGGAAGGCAACGAAGAGGATTTGAAAGCAAGGCAGAATTGCAGGAAAGAAATTCCAGGAGGTAGATCCTAATCACCTTTAAAGCACATGAAAAGCGGCAAAACGTCGACAATGATGCCCTTGGCCAAAAAGGTCGTATGCGTTTTTTCCTGAATATATTCAGGAAAAAACGCATACGCCCTTTTTGGCCAACCAAGCAACCTCGAAAAGCAAATCAGCGCTACAAAGAAGTCTCGCTTCCCATCAGTCAAAAGGGCCATGCTGAAAAAAGTGTCAAACCCAGAAATTCAGGACAGGCCAGGGAGAAATGGGAGCCTTGCTACGCTGATGGGCGGGATGTAAATTGCCTACAGCCACTGTGGAGAAGTGTCCGGTGTGTCCTGAAACATCTAAACAACACAGCTTAGAGAGCATAGGGCACTTCCACTCATGGGCGTATAAATTCGGAAAACTAAAAATCAGCAAGAAACAGGCACCCCGAAGTTTAGGGCTGCTCTGTTGACAACAACCTCCACTTCGTTACACCTTAAATATCCCAGGAAAGAGAAAAATGTATAAAGAAGTTGTGGTCCTTATGTACAATGGAATATCACTCAGCCATGAAATCAATGTCATAAGGGTAGTCCCAGCATGATGAGTGGATTTAGGTACGACGACTCTAAGTGAAATAAGTCACACAGAAAAAGACACTTATCATAAGCTATCACTTATAGAGAAAATGTAAAAATCGCTACACTTGCACTGAATTACAAAACAGAACAGAGTCACACATTTAGAAAACACACTATGGCTGCTGAACGGGAAAGGTGAGGTGGGCTGGTGCATAAAACAAGGGTTTCAAATCAGCTCAGATACCGTTCCATAAACCCAATATGTAATAGACAAGACCTACTCCTTGCTCAGTGACCTGGACTCAACACCCCCTATTCACCACACAAAAATATATCTGACTAGTAAGAATCTTAAAACCTATGTACTGATATCTCTCTGTAAGTGATTCAAGTGGGTGTAAAGCCGCATAAACACAGCAGTGAAAAGCAGTTAAACCCCATTATGAAAATAAATTACTTTTAAAAACCCATGAAACAAAGACAGTGAAAGAGAGAGAAATTCTTAAAAAATTCCTTCAGGGGCTGTGATGCAACCTGGATTGACCATATCTAGACCAACAGCTGGATGAGACATAAGTGTTGACACTCTTGGGGCTGAGAGGTTTGGTGAGGCTGGGTCAGTAAACACAGACCCTTTAAAGTAATACTGTGTGGTACCCATCCCATGGGTCCCAAATCTCCAGGTTCAAGGGCATCTTCCTACATCGAAATCATGCATGAGAAACCCAGAAGATGGTACACCGTGTGATCGGGAAAGGATTCTGAAACACACCTCATTTCTCATCTCCTTTTCCTCGGGTTCGCCATTCCAGCCGCTTTACTAGCAATCTCCCTACTTGGAGAATCAGCAGCACCTTTAACCTCCTGTTCCGTACAGGTTGCAATTTGTCCCGAGAATGAACTGGAAGAGGGGGAACCAATGAGAGACTAGCTGTAGGTGTTGGGACAGGCAGAGGTCACTCTATTTTCCCATCAGGGAGAAGAATTAACCACAGGCTCAGCCTGCCCCCCGGGACCAGAATAGGGCCTGAAGCAATCCTGCGCTTTTGCGGCCAGCTCCCAAAAAAGCGAGTGGAAAAATGGAGCTCAGGGGCACTGCAATTCACAGTCCTGCAGAGTTATAAATGATAACACTCGTCCACAAATATATTGAGGGAAGGCACCGAAGAGGATTTGAAAGCAAGTCAGAATTGCAGGAAACAGATTCCAGGAGGTAGATTCTAATCACCTTTAAAGCACATGAACAGCGGCAAAACGTCGACAATGATGCCCTTGGCCAAAAAGGACGTATGCGTTTTTTCCTGAATATATTCAGGAAAAAATGCATACGCCCTTTTTGGCCAACCAAGCAACCTCGAAAAGCAAATCAGCGCTACAAAGAAGTCTCGCTTCCCATCGGTCAAAAGGGCGATGCTGAAAAAAGTGTCAAACCCAGAAATTCAGGACAGGCCATGGAGAAATGGGAGCCTTGCTACGCTGATGGGCGGGATGTAAATTGCCAACAGCCGCTGTGGAGAAGTGTACGGTGTGTCCTGAAACATCTAAACAACACAGCTTAGAGAGCATAGGGCACTTCCACTCCTGGGCGTATAAATTCGGAAAACTAAAAATCAGCAAGACACAGGCACCCCGAAGTTTAGGGCTGCTCTGTTGACAACAACCTCCACTTCGTTACACCTTAAATATCCCAGGAAAGAGAAAAATGTATAAAGAAGTTGTGGTCCTTATGTACAATGGAATATCACTCAGCCATGAAATCAATGTCATAAGGCTAGTCGCAGCATGATGAGTGGATTTAGGTACGACGATTCTAAGTGAAATAAGTCACACAGAAAAAGACACTTATCATAAGCTATCACTTATAGAGGGAATGTAAAAATCGCTACACTTGCACTGAATTACAAAACAGAACAGAGTCACACATTTAGAAATCACACTATGGCTGCTGAACGGGAAAGGTGAGGTGGGCTGATGCATAAAACAAGGGTTTCAAATTAGCTCAGATACCGTTCCATAAACCCAATATGTAATAGAAGAGACCTACTCCTTGCTCAGTGACCTGGACTCAACACCCCCTATTCACCACACAAAAATGTATCTGACTAGTAAGAATCTTAAAACCTATGTACTGATATCTCTCTGTAAGTGATTCAAGTGGGTGTAAAGCCGCATAAACACAGCAGTGAAAAGCAGTTAAACCCCATTATGAAAATAAATTACTTTTAAAAACCCATGAAACAAAGACAGTGAAAGAGAGAGAAATTCTTACAAAATAACTTCAGGGGCTGTGATGCAACCTGGATTGACCATATCTAGACCAACAGCTGGATGAGACATAAGTGTTGACACTCTTGGGGCTGAGAGGTTTGGTGAGGCTGGGTCAGTAAACACAGACCCTTTAAAGTAATACTGTGTGGTACCCATCCCATGGGTCCCAAATCTCCAGGTTCAAGGGCATCTTCCTACATCGAAATCATGCATGAGAAACCCAGAAGATGGTACACCGTGTGATCGGGAAAGGATTCTGAAACACACCTCACTTCTCATCTCCTTGTCCTCGGGTTCGCCATTCCAGCCGCTTTACTAGCAATCTCCCTACTTGGAGAATCAGCAGCACCTTTAACCTCCTGTTCCGTACAGGTTGCAATTTGTCCTGAGAATGAACTGGAAGAGGGGGAACCAATGAGAGACTAGCTCTAGGTGTTGGGACAGGCACAGGTCACTCTATTTTCCCATCAGGGAGAAGAATTAACCACAGGCTAAGCCTGCCCCCCAGGACCAGAATAGGGCCTGAAGCAATCCTGCGCTTTTGCGGCCAGCTCCCAAAAAAGCGAGTTGAAAAATGGAGCTCAGGGGCACTGCAATTCACAGTCCTGCAGAGTTATAAATGATAACACTCGTCCACAAATATATTGAGGGAAGGCACCGAAGAGGATTTGAAAGCAAGTCAGAATTGCAGGAAACAGATTCCAGGAGGTAGATTCTAATCACCTTTAAAGCACATGAACAGCGGCAAAACGTCGACAATGATGCCCTTGGCCAAAAAGGGCGTTTGCGTTTTTTCCTGAATATATTCACGAAAAAACGCATACGCCCTTTTTGGCCAACCAAGCAACCTCCAAAATTAAATCAGCGCTACAAAGAAGTCTCGCTTCCCATCGGTCAAAAGGGCCATGCTGAAAAAGTGTCAAACCCAGAAATTCAGGACAGGCCATGGAGAAATGGGAGCCTTGCTACGCGGATGGGCGGGATGTAAATTGCCAACAGCCACTGTGGAGAAGTGTACAGTGTGCTCTGAAACATCTAAACAACACAGCTAAGAGAGCATAGGGCACTTCCACTCATGGGCGTATAAATTCGGCAAACTAAAAATCAGCAAGACACAGGCACCCCGAACTTTAGGGCTGCTCTGTTGACAACAACCTCCACTTCGTTACACCTTAAATATCCCAGGAAAGAGAAAAATGGATAAAGAAGTTGTGGTCCTTATGTACAATGGAATATCACTCAGCCATGAAATCAATGTCATAAGGCTAGTCGCAGCATGATGAGTGGATTTAGGTACGACGATTCTAAGTGAAATAAGTCACACAGAAAAAGACACTTATCATAAGCTATCACTTATAGAGGGAATGTAAAAATCGCTACACTTGCACTGAATTACAAAACAGAACAGAGTCACACATTTAGAAAACACACTATGGCTGCTGAACGGGAAAGGTAAGGTGGGCTGATGCATAAAACAAGGGTTTCAAATTAGCTCAGATACCGTTCCATAAACCCAATATGTAATAGACGAGACCTACTCCTTGCTCAGTGACCTGGACTCAACACCCCCTATTCACCACGCAAAAATGTATCTGACTATTAAGAATCTTAAAACCTATGTACTGATATCTCTCTGTAAGTGATTCAAGTGGGTGTAAAGCCGCATAAACACAGCAGTGAAAAGCAGTTAAACCCCATTATGAAAATAAATTACTTTTAAAAACCCATGAAACAAAGACAGTGAAAGAGAGAGAAATTCTTACAAAATTCCTTCAGGGGCTGTGATGCAACCTGGATTGACCATATCTAGACCAACAGCTGGATGAGACATAAGTGTTGACACTCTTGGGGCTGAGAGGTTTGGTGAGGCTGGGTCAGTAAACACAGACACTTTAAAGTAATACTGTGTGGTACCCATCCCATGGGTCCCAAATCTCCAGGTTCAAGGGCATCTTCCTACATCGAAATCATGCATGAGAAACCCAGAAGATGGTACACCGTGTGATCGGGAAAGGATTCTGAAACACACCTCATTTCTCATCTCCTTGTCCTCGGGTTCGCCATTCCAGCCGCTTTACTAGCAATCTCCCTACTTGGAGAATCAGCAGCACCTTTAACCTCCTGTTCCGTACAGGTTGCAATTTGTCCTGAGAATGAACTGGAAGAGGGGGAACCAATGAGAGACTAGCTCTAGGTGTTGGGACAGGCAGAGGTCACTCTATTTTCCCATCAGGGAGAAGAATTAACCACAGGCTCAGCCTGCCCCCCGGGACCAGAATAGGGCCTGAAGCAATCCTGCGCTTTTGCGGCCAGCTCCCAAAAAAGCGAGTTGAAAAATGGAGCTCAGGGTCACTGCAATTCACAGTCCTGCAGAGTTATAAATGATAACACTCGTCCACAAATATATTGAGGGAAGGCACCGAAGAGGATTTGAAAGCAAGTCAGAATTGCAGGAAACAGATTCCAGGAGGTAGATTCTAATCACCTTTAAAGCACATGAAAAGCGGCAAATCGTCGACAATGATGCCCTTGGCCAAAAAGGGCGTATGCGTTTTTTCCTGAATATATTCAGGAAAAAACGCATACGCCCTTTTTGGCCAACCAAGCAACCTCCAAAATTAAATCAGCGCTACAAAGAAGTCTCGCTTCCCATCGGTCAAAAGGGCCATGCTGAAAAAGTGTCAAACCCAGAAATTCAGGACAGGCCATGGAGAAATGGGAGCCTTGCTACGCGGATGGGCGGGATGTAAATTGCCAACAGCCACTGTGGAGAAGTGTACAGTGTGCTCTGAAACATCTAAACAACACAGCTTAGAGAGCATAGGGCACTTCCACTCATGGGCGTATAAATTCGGCAAACTAAAAATCAGCAAGACACAGGCACCCCGAACTTTAGGGCTGCTCTGTTGACAACAACCTCCACTTCGTTACACCTTAAATATCCCAGGAAAGAGAAAAATGGATAAAGAAGTTGTGGTCCTTATGTACAATCGAATATCACTCAGCCATGAAATCAATGTCATAAGGCTAGTCGCAGCATGATGAGTGGATTTAGGTACGACGATTCTAAGTGAAATAAGTCACACAGAAAAAGACACTTATCATAAGCTATCACTTATAGAGGGAATGTAAAAATCGCTACACTTGCACTGAATTACAAAACAGAACAGAGTCACACATTTAGAAAACACACTATGGCTGCTGAACGGGAAAGGTGAGGTGGGCTGGTGCATAAAACAAGGGTTTCAAATCAGCTCAGATACCGTTCCATAAACCCAATATGTAATAGACAAGACCTACTCCTTGCTCAGTGACCTGGACTCAACACCCCCTATTCACCACACAAAAATATATCTGACTAGTAAGAATCTTAAAACCTATGTACTGATATCTCTCTGTAAGTGATTCAAGTGGGTGTAAAGCCTCATAAACACAGCAGTGAAAAGCAGTTAAACCCCATTATGAAAATAAATTACTTTTAAAAACCCATGAAACAAAGACAGCGAAAGAGAGAGAAATTCTTACAAAATTCCTTCACGGGCTGTGATGCAACCTGCATTGACCATATCTAGACCAACAGCTGGATGAGACATAAGGGTGGACACTCTTGGGGCTGAGAGGTTTGGTGAGGTTGGGTCAGTAAACACAGACCCTTTAAAGTAATACTGTGTGGTACCCATCCCATGGGTCCCAAATCTCCAGGTTCAAGGGCATCTTCCTACATCGAAATCATGCATGAGAAACCCAGAAGATGGTACACCGTGTGATCGGGAAAGGATTCTGAAACACACCTCACTTCTCATCTCCTTGTCCTCGGGTTCGCCATTCCAGCCGCTTTACTAGCAATCTCCCTACTTGGAGAATCAGCAGCACCTTTAACCTCCTGTTCCGTACAGGTTGCAATTTGTCCTGAGAATGAACTGGAAGAGGGGGAACCAATGAGAGACTAGCTCTAGGTGTTGGGACAGGCACAGGTCACTCTATTTTCCCATCAGGGAGAAGAATTAACCACAGGCTCAGCCTGCCCCCCGGGACCAGAATAGGGCCTGAAGCAATCCTGCGCTTTTGCGGCCAGCTCCCAAAAAAGCGAGTTGAAAAATGGAGCTCAGGGGCACTGCAATTCACAGTCCTGCAGAGTTATAAATGATAACACTCGTCCACAAATATATTGAGGGAAGGCACCGAAGAGGATTTGAAAGCAAGTCAGAATTGCAGGAAACAGATTCCAGGAGGTAGATTCTAATCACCTTTAAAGCACATGAAAAGCGGCAAATCGTCGACAATGATGCCCTTGGCCAAAAAGGGCGTATGCGTTTTTTCCTGAATATATTCAGGAAAAAACGCATACGCCCTTTTTGGCCAACCAAGCAACCTCCAAAATTAAATCAGCGCTACAAAGAAGTCTCGCTTCCCATCGGTCAAAAGGGCCATGCTGAAAAAGTGTCAAACCCAGAAATTCAGGACAGGCCATGGAGAAATGGGAGCCTTGCTACGCGGATGGGCGGGATGTAAATTGCCAACAGCCACTGTGGAGAAGTGTACAGTGTGCTCTGAAACATCTAAACAACACAGCTTAGAGAGCATAGGGCACTTCCACTCATGGGCGTATAAATTCGGCAAACTAAAAATCAGCAAGACACAGGCACCCCGAACTTTAGGGCTGCTCTGTTGACAACAACCTCCACTTCGTTACACCTTAAATATCCCAGGAAAGAGAAAAATGGATAAAGAAGTTGTGGTCCTTATGTACAATCGAATATCACTCAGCCATGAAATCAATGTCATAAGGCTAGTCGCAGCATGATGAGTGGATTTAGGTACGACGATTCTAAGTGAAATAAGTCACACAGAAAAAGACACTTATCATAAGCTATCACTTATAGAGGGAATGTAAAAATCGCTACACTTGCACTGAATTACAAAACAGAACAGAGTCACACATTTAGAAAACACACTATGGCTGCTGAACGGGAAAGGTGAGGTGGGCTGGTGCATAAAACAAGGGTTTCAAATCAGCTCAGATACCGTTCCATAAACCCAATATGTAATAGACAAGACCTACTCCTTGCTCAGTGACCTGGACTCAACACCCCCTATTCACCACACAAAAATATATCTGACTAGTAAGAATCTTAAAACCTATGTACTGATATCTCTCTGTAAGTGATTCAAGTGGGTGTAAAGCCTCATAAACACAGCAGTGAAAAGCAGTTAAACCCCATTATGAAAATAAATTACTTTTAAAAACCCATGAAACAAAGACAGCGAAAGAGAGAGAAATTCTTACAAAATTCCTTCACGGGCTGTGATGCAACCTGCATTGACCATATCTAGACCAACAGCTGGATGAGACATAAGGGTGGACACTCTTGGGGCTGAGAGGTTTGGTGAGGTTGGGTCAGTAAACACAGACCCTTTAAAGTAATACTGTGTGGTACCCATCCCATGGGTCCCAAATCTCCAGGTTCAAGGGCATCTTCCTACATCGAAATCATGCATGAGAAACCCAGAAGATGGTACACCGTGTGATCGGGAAAGGATTCTGAAACACACCTCACTTCTCATCTCCTTGTCCTCGGGTTCGCCATTCCAGCCGCTTTACTAGCAATCTCCCTACTTGGAGAATCAGCAGCACCTTTAACCTCCTGTTCCGTACAGGTTGCAATTTGTCCTGAGAATGAACTGGAAGAGGGGGAACCAATGAGAGACTAGCTCTAGGTGTTGGGACAGGCACAGGTCACTCTATTTTCCCATCAGGGAGAAGAATTAACCACAGGCTCAGCCTGCCCCCCGGGACCAGAATAGGGCCTGAAGCAATCCTGCGCTTTTGCGGCCAGCTCCCAAAAAAGCGAGTTGAAAAATGGAGCTCAGGGGCACTGCAATTCACAGTCCTGCAGAGTTATAAATGATAACACTCGTCCACAAATATATTGAGGGAAGGCACCGAAGAGGATTTGAAAGCAAGTCAGAATTGCAGGAAACAGATTCCAGGAGGTAGATTCTAATCACCTTTAAAGCACATGAACAGCGGCAAAACGTCGACAATGATGCCCTTGGCCAAAAAGGGCGTATGCGTTTTTTCCTGAATATATTCACGAAAAAACGCATACGCCCTTTTTGGCCAACCAAGCAACCTCCAAAATTAAATCAGCGCTACAAAGAAGTCTTGCTTCCCATCGGTCAAAAGGGCCATGCTGAAAAAGTGTCAAACCCAGAAATTCAGGACAGGCCATGGAGAAATGGGAGCCTTGCTACGCGGATGGGCGGGATGTAAATTGCCAACAGCCACTGTGGAGAAGTGTACAGTGTGCTCTGAAACATCTAAACAACACAGCTTAGAGAGCATAGGGCACTTCCACTCATGGGCGTATAAATTCGGCAAACTAAAAATCAGCAAGACACAGGCACCCCGAACTTTAGGGCTGCTCTGTTGACAACAACCTCCACTTCGTTACACCTTAAATATCCCAGGAAAGAGAAAAATGGATAAAGAAGTTGTGGTCCTTATGTACAATGGAATATCACTCAGCCATGAAATCAATGTCATAAGGCTAGTCGCAGCATGATGAGTGGATTTAGGTACGACGATTCTAAGTGAAATAAGTCACACAGAAAAAGACACTTATCATAAGCTATCACTTATAGAGGGAATGTAAAAATCGCTACACTTGCACTGAATTACAAAACAGAACAGAGTCACACATTTAGAAAACACACTATGGCTGCTGAACGGGAAAGGTGAGGTGGGCTGGTGCATAAAACAAGGGTTTCAAATCAGCTCAGATACCGTTCCATAAACCCAATATGTAATAGACAAGACCTACTCCTTGCTCAGTGACCTGGACTCAACACCCCCTATTCACCACACAAAAATATATCTGACTAGTAAGAATCTTAAAACCTATGTACTGATATCTCTCTGTAAGTGATTCAAGTGGGTGTAAAGCCTCATAAACACAGCAGTGAAAAGCAGTTAAACCCCATTATGAAAATAAATTACTTTTAAAAACCCATGAAACAAAGACAGCGAAAGAGAGAGAAATTCTTACAAAATTCCTTCACGGGCTGTGATGCAACCTGCATTGACCATATCTAGACCAACAGCTGGATGAGACATAAGGGTGGACACTCTTGGGGCTGAGAGGTTTGGTGAGGTTGGGTCAGTAAACACAGACCCTTTAAAGTAATACTGTGTGGTACCCATCCCATGGGTCCCAAATCTCCAGGTTCAAGGGCATCTTCCTACATCGAAATCATGCATGAGAAACCCAGAAGATGGTACACCGTGTGATCGGGAAAGGATTCTGAAACACACCTCACTTCTCATCTCCTTGTCCTCGGGTTCGCCATTCCAGCCGCTTTACTAGCAATCTCCCTACTTGGAGAATCAGCAGCACCTTTAACCTCCTGTTCCGTACAGGTTGCAATTTGTCCTGAGAATGAACTGGAAGAGGGGGAACCAATGAGAGACTAGCTCTAGGTGTTGGGACAGGCACAGGTCACTCTATTTTCCCATCAGGGAGAAGAATTAACCACAGGCTCAGCCTGCCCCCCGGGACCAGAATAGGGCCTGAAGCAATCCTGCGCTTTTGCGGCCAGCTCCCAAAAAAGCGAGTTGAAAAATGGAGCTCAGGGGCACTGCAATTCACAGTCCTGCAGAGTTATAAATGATAACACTCGTCCACAAATATATTGAGGGAAGGCACCGAAGAGGATTTGAAAGCAAGTCAGAATTGCAGGAAACAGATTCCAGGAGGTAGATTCTAATCACCTTTAAAGCACATGAAAAGCGGCAAATCGTCGACAATGATGCCCTTGGCCAAAAAGGGCGTATGCGTTTTTTCCTGAATATATTCAGGAAAAAACGCATACGCCCTTTTTGGCCAACCAAGCAACCTCCAAAATTAAATCAGCGCTACAAAGAAGTCTCGCTTCCCATCGGTCAAAAGGGCCATGCTGAAAAAGTGTCAAACCCAGAAATTCAGGACAGGCCATGGAGAAATGGGAGCCTTGCTACGCGGATGGGCGGGATGTAAATTGCCAACAGCCACTGTGGAGAAGTGTACAGTGTGCTCTGAAACATCTAAACAACACAGCTTAGAGAGCATAGGGCACTTCCACTCATGGGCGTATAAATTCGGCAAACTAAAAATCAGCAAGACACAGGCACCCCGAACTTTAGGGCTGCTCTGTTGACAACAACCTCCACTTCGTTACACCTTAAATATCCCAGGAAAGAGAAAAATGGATAAAGAAGTTGTGGTCCTTATGTACAATCGAATATCACTCAGCCATGAAATCAATGTCATAAGGCTAGTCGCAGCATGATGAGTGGATTTAGGTACGACGATTCTAAGTGAAATAAGTCACACAGAAAAAGACACTTATCATAAGCTATCACTTATAGAGGGAATGTAAAAATCGCTACACTTGCACTGAATTACAAAACAGAACAGAGTCACACATTTAGAAAACACACTATGGCTGCTGAACGGGAAAGGTGAGGTGGGCTGGTGCATAAAACAAGGGTTTCAAATCAGCTCAGATACCGTTCCATAAACCCAATATGTAATAGACAAGACCTACTCCTTGCTCAGTGACCTGGACTCAACACCCCCTATTCACCACACAAAAATATATCTGACTAGTAAGAATCTTAAAACCTATGTACTGATATCTCTCTGTAAGTGATTCAAGTGGGTGTAAAGCCTCATAAACACAGCAGTGAAAAGCAGTTAAACCCCATTATGAAAATAAATTACTTTTAAAAACCCATGAAACAAAGACAGCGAAAGAGAGAGAAATTCTTACAAAATTCCTTCACGGGCTGTGATGCAACCTGCATTGACCATATCTAGACCAACAGCTGGATGAGACATAAGGGTGGACACTCTTGGGGCTGAGAGGTTTGGTGAGGTTGGGTCAGTAAACACAGACCCTTTAAAGTAATACTGTGTGGTACCCATCCCATGGGTCCCAAATCTCCAGGTTCAAGGGCATCTTCCTACATCGAAATCATGCATGAGAAACCCAGAAGATGGTACACCGTGTGATCGGGAAAGGATTCTGAAACACACCTCACTTCTCATCTCCTTGTCCTCGGGTTCGCCATTCCAGCCGCTTTACTAGCAATCTCCCTACTTGGAGAATCAGCAGCACCTTTAACCTCCTGTTCCGTACAGGTTGCAATTTGTCCTGAGAATGAACTGGAAGAGGGGGAACCAATGAGAGACTAGCTCTAGGTGTTGGGACAGGCACAGGTCACTCTATTTTCCCATCAGGGAGAAGAATTAACCACAGGCTCAGCCTGCCCCCCGGGACCAGAATAGGGCCTGAAGCAATCCTGCGCTTTTGCGGCCAGCTCCCAAAAAAGCGAGTTGAAAAATGGAGCTCAGGGGCACTGCAATTCACAGTCCTGCAGAGTTATAAATGATAACACTCGTCCACAAATATATTGAGGGAAGGCACCGAAGAGGATTTGAAAGCAAGTCAGAATTGCAGGAAACAGATTCCAGGAGGTAGATTCTAATCACCTTTAAAGCACATGAACAGCGGCAAAACGTCGACAATGATGCCCTTGGCCAAAAAGGGCGTATGCGTTTTTTCCTGAATATATTCACGAAAAAACGCATACGCCCTTTTTGGCCAACCAAGCAACCTCCAAAATTAAATCAGCGCTACAAAGAAGTCTTGCTTCCCATCGGTCAAAAGGGCCATGCTGAAAAAGTGTCAAACCCAGAAATTCAGGACAGGCCATGGAGAAATGGGAGCCTTGCTACGCGGATGGGCGGGATGTAAATTGCCAACAGCCACTGTGGAGAAGTGTACAGTGTGCTCTGAAACATCTAAACAACACAGCTTAGAGAGCATAGGGCACTTCCACTCATGGGCGTATAAATTCGGCAAACTAAAAATCAGCAAGACACAGGCACCCCGAACTTTAGGGCTGCTCTGTTGACAACAACCTCCACTTCGTTACACCTTAAATATCCCAGGAAAGAGAAAAATGGATAAAGAAGTTGTGGTCCTTATGTACAATGGAATATCACTCAGCCATGAAATCAATGTCATAAGGCTAGTCGCAGCATGATGAGTGGATTTAGGTACGACGATTCTAAGTGAAATAAGTCACACAGAAAAAGACACTTATCATAAGCTATCACTTATAGAGGGAATGTAAAAATCGCTACACTTCCACAGAATTACAAAACAGAACAGAGTCACACATTTAGAAAACACACTATGGCTGCTGAACGGGAAAGGTAAGGTGGGCTGATGCATAAAACAAGGGTTTCAAATTAGCTCAGATACCGTTCCATAAACCCAATATGTAATAGACGAGACCTACTCCTTGCTCAGTGACCTGGACTCAACACCCCCTATTCACCACGCAAAAATGTATCTGACTAGTAAGAATCTTAAAACCTATGTACTGATATCTCTCTGTAAGTGATTCAAGTGGGTGTAAAGCCGCATAAACACAGCAGTGAAAAGCAGTTAAACCCCATTATGAAAATAAATTACTTTTAAAAACCCATGAAACAAAGACAGTGAAAGAGAGAGAAATTCTTACAAAATTCCTTCAGGGGCTGTGATGCAACCTGGATTGACCATATCTAGACCAACAGCTGGATGAGACATAAGTGTTGACACTCTTGGGGCTGAGAGGTTTGGTGAGGCTGGGTGAGTAAACACAGACCCTTTAAAGTAATACTGTGTGGTACCCATCCCATGGGTCCCAAATCTCCAGGTTCAAGGGCATCTTCCTACATCGAAATCATGCATGAGAAACCCAGAAGATGGTACACCGTGTGATCGGGAAAGGATTCTGAAACACACCTCACTTCTCATCTCCTTGTCCTCGGGTTCGCCATTCCAGCCGCTTTACTAGCAATCTCCCTACTTGGAGAATCAGCAGCACCTTTAACCTCCTGTTCCGTACAGGTTGCAATTTGTCCTGAGAATGAACTGGAAGAGGGGGAACCAATGAGAGACTAGCTCTAGGTGTTGGGACAGGCACAGGTCACTCTATTTTCCCATCAGGGAGAAGAATTAACCACAGGCTCACCCTGCCCCCCGGGACCAGAATAGGGCCTGAAGCAATCCTGCGCTTTTGCGGCCAGCTACCAAAAAAGCGAGTTGAAAAATGGAGCTCAGTGTCACTGCAATTCACAGTCCTGCAGAGTTATAAATGATAACACTCGTCCACAAATATATTGAGGGAAGGCACCGAAGAGGATTTGAAAGCAAGTCAGAATTGCAGGAAACAGATTCCAGGAGGTAGATTCTAATCACCTTTAAAGCACATGAAAAGCGGCAAATCGTCGACAATGATGCCCTTGGCCAAAAAGGGCGTATGCGTTTTTTCCTGAATATATTCAGGAAAAAACGCATACGCCCTTTTTGGCCAACCAAGCAACCTCCAAAATTAAATCAGCGCTACAAAGAAGTCTCGCTTCCCATCGGTCAAAAGGGCCATGCTGAAAAAGTGTCAAACCCAGAAATTCAGGACAGGCCATGGAGAAATGGGAGCCTTGCTACGCGGATGGGCGGGATGTAAATTGCCAACAGCCACTGTGGAGAAGTGTACAGTGTGCTCTGAAACATCTAAACAACACAGCTTAGAGAGCATAGGGCACTTCCACTCATGGGCGTATAAATTCGGCAAACTAAAAATCAGCAAGACACAGGCACCCCGAACTTTAGGGCTGCTCTGTTGACAACAACCTCCACTTCGTTACACCTTAAATATCCCAGGAAAGAGAAAAATGGATAAAGAAGTTGTGGTCCTTATGTACAATGGAATATCACTCAGCCATGAAATCAATGTCATAAGGCTAGTCGCAGCATGATGAGTGGATTTAGGTACGACGATTCTAAGTGAAATAAGTCACACAGAAAAAGACACTTATCATAAGCTATCACTTATAGAGGGAATGTAAAAATCGCTACACTTGCACTGAATTACAAAACAGAACAGAGTCACACATTTAGAAAACACACTATGGCTGCTGAACGGGAAAGGTAAGGTGGGCTGATGCATAAAACAAGGGTTTCAAATTAGCTCAGATACCGTTCCATAAACCCAATATGTAATAGACGAGACCTACTCCTTGCTCAGTGACCTGGACTCAACACCCCCTATTCACCACGCAAAAATGTATCTGACTAGTAAGAATCTTAAAACCTATGTACTGATATCTCTCTGTAAGTGATTCAAGTGGGTGTAAAGCCGCATAAACACAGCAGTGAAAAGCAGTTAAACCCCATTATGAAAATAAATTACTTTTAAAAACCCATGAAACAAAGACAGTGAAAGAGAGAGATATTCTTACAAAATTCCTTCAGGGGCTGTGATGCAACCTGGATTGACCATATCTAGACCAACAGCTGGATGAGACATAAGTGTTGACACTCTTGGGGCTGAGAGGTTTGGTGAGGCTGGGTGAGTAAACACAGACCCTTTAAAGTAATACTGTGTGGTACCCATCCCATGGGTCCCAAATCTCCAGGTTCAAGGGCATCTTCCTACATCGAAATCATGCATGAGAAACCCAGAAGATGGTACACCGTGTGATCGGGAAAGGATTCTGAAACACACCTCATTTCTCATCTCCTTGTCCTCGGGTTCGCCATTCCAGCCGCTTTACTAGCAATCTCCCTACTTGGAGAATCAGCAGCACCTTTAACCTCCTGTTCCGTACAGGTTGCAATTTGTCCTGAGAATGAACTGGAAGAGGGGGAACCAATGAGAGACTAGCTCTAGGTGTTGGGACAGGCACAGGTCACTCTATTTTCCCATCAGGGAGAAGAATGAACCACAGGCTCAGCCTGCCCCCCGGGACCAGAATAGGGCCTGAAGCAATCCTGCGCTTTTGCGGCCAGCTACCAAAAATTTGAGTTGAAAAATGGAGCTCAGGGTCACTGCAATTCACAGTCCTGCAGAGTTATAAATGATAACACTCGTCCACAAATATATTGAGGGAAGGCACCGAAGAGGATTTGAAAGCAAGTCAGAATTGCAGGAAACAGATTCCAGGAGGTAGATTCTAATCACCTTTAAAGCACATGAACAGCGGCAAAACGTCGACAATGATGCCCTTGGCCAAAAAGGGCGTATGCGTTTTTTCCTGAATATATTTACGAAAAAACGCATACGCCCTTTTTGGCCAACCAAGCAACCTCCAAAATTAAATCAGCGCTACAAAGAAGTCTCGCTTCCCATCGGTCAAAAGGGCCATGCTGAAAAAGTGTCAAACCCAGAAATTCAGGACAGGCCATGGAGAAATGGGAGCCTTGCTACGCGGATGGGCGGGATGTAAATTACCAACAGCCACTGTGGAGAAGTGTACAGTGTGCCCTGAAACATCTAAACAACACAGCTTAGAGAGCATAGGGCACTTCCACTCATGGGCCTATAAATTCGGCAAACTAAAAATCAGCAAGACACAGGCACCCCGAAGTTTAGGGATGTTCTGTTGACAACAACCTCCACTTCGTTACACCTTAAATATCCCAGGAAAGAGAAAAATGTATAAAGAAGTTGTGGTCCTTATGTACAATGGAATATCACTCAGCCATGTAATCAATGTCATAAGGCTAGTCGCAGCATGATGAGTGGATTTAGGTACGACGATTCTAAGTGAAATAAGTCACACAGAAAAAGACACTTATCATAAGCTATCACTTATAGAGGGAATGTAAAAATCGCTACACTTGCACTGAATTACAAAACAGAACAGAGTCACACATTTAGAAAACACACTATGGCTGCTGAACGGGAAAGGTGAGGTGGGCTGATGCATAAAACAAGGGTTTCAAATTAGCTCAGATACCGTTCCATAAACCCAATATGTAATAGAAGAGACCTACTCCTTGCTCAGTGACCTGGACTCAACACCCCCTATTCACCACACAAAAATGTATCTGACTAGTAAGAATCTTAAAACCTATGTACTGATATCTCTCTGTAAGTGATTCAAGTGGGTGTAAAGCCGCATAAACACAGCAGTGAAAAGCAGTTAAACCCCATTATGAAAATAAATTACTTTTAAAAACCCATGAAACAAAGACAGTGAAAGAGAGAGAAATTCTTACAAAATTCCTTCAGGGGCTGTGATGCAACCTGGATTGACCATATCTAGACCAACAGCTGGATGAGACATAAGTGTTGACACTCTTGGGGCTGAGAGGTTTGGTGAGGCTGGGTGAGTAAACACAGACCCTTTAAAGTAATACTGTGTGGTACCCATCCCATGGGTCCCAAATCTCCAGGTTCAAGGGCATCTTCCTACATCGAAATCATGCATGAGAAACCCAGAAGATGGTACACCGTGTGATCGGGAAAGGATTCTGAAACACACCTCACTTCTCATCTCCTTGTCCTCGGGTTCGCCATTCCAGCCGCTTTACTAGCAATCTCCCTACTTGGAGAATCAGCAGCACCTTTAACCTCCTGTTCCGTACAGGTTGCAATTTGTCCTGAGAATGAACTGGAAGAGGGGGAACCAATGAGAGACTAGCTCTAGGTGTTGGGACAGGCACAGGTCACTCTATTTTCCCATCAGGGAGAAGAATGAACCACAGGCTCAGCCTGCCCCCCGGGACCAGAATAGGGCCTGAAGCAATCCTGCGCTTTTGCGTCCAGCTACCAAAAAAGCGAGTTGAAAAATGGAGCTCAGGGTCACTGCAATTCACAGTCCTGCAGAGTTATAAATGATAACACTCGTCCACAAATATATTGAGGGAAGGCACCGAAGAGGATTTGAAAGCAAGTCAGAATTGCAGGAAACAGATTCCAGGAGGTAGATTCTAATCACCTTTAAAGCACATGAAAAGCGGCAAATCGTCGACAATGATGCCCTTGGCCAAAAAGGGCGTATGCGTTTTTTCCTGAATATATTCAGGAAAAAACGCATACGCCCTTTTTGGCCAACCAAGCAACCTCCAAAATTAAATCAGCGCTACAAAGAAGTCTCGCTTCCCATCGGTCAAAAGGGCCATGCTGAAAAAGTGTCAAACCCAGAAATTCAGGACAGGCCATGGAGAAATGGGAGCCTTGCTACGCGGATGGGCGGGATGTAAATTGCCAACAGCCACTGTGGAGAAGTGTACAGTGTGCTCTGAAACATCTAAACAACACAGCTTAGAGAGCATAGGGCACTTCCACTCATGGGCGTATAAATTCGGCAAACTAAAAATCAGCAAGACACAGGCACCCCGAACTTTAGGGCTGCTCTGTTGACAACAACCTCCACTTCGTTACACCTTAAATATCCCAGGAAAGAGAAAAATGGATAAAGAAGTTGTGGTCCTTATGTACAATCGAATATCACTCAGCCATGAAATCAATGTCATAAGGCTAGTCGCAGCATGATGAGTGGATTTAGGTACGACGATTCTAAGTGAAATAAGTCACACAGAAAAAGACACTTATCATAAGCTATCACTTATAGAGGGAATGTAAAAATCGCTACGCTTGCACTGAATTACAAAACAGAACAGAGTCACACATTTAGAAAACACACTATGGCTGCTGAACGGGAAAGGTAAGGTGGGCTGATGCATAAAACAAGGGTTTCAAATTAGCTCAGATACCGTTCCATAAACCCAATATGTAATAGACGAGACCTACTCCTTGCTCAGTGACCTGGACTCAACACCCCCTATTCACCATGCAAAAATGTATCTGACTAGTAAGAATCTTAAAACCTATGTACTGATATCTCTCTGTAAGTGATTCAAGTGGGTGTAAAGCCGCATAAACACAGCAGTGAAAAGCAGTTAAACCCCATTATGCAAATAAATTACTTTTAAAAACCCATGAAACAAAGACAGTGAAAGAGAGAGAAATTCTTACAAAATAACTTCAGGGGCTGTGATGCAACCTGGATTGACCATATCTAGACCAACAGCTGGATGAGACATAAGTGTTGACACTCTTGGGGCTGAGAGGTTTGGTGAGGCTGGGTGAGTAAACACAGACCCTTTAAAGTAATACTGTGTGGTACCCATCCCATGGGTCCCAAATCTCCAGGTTCAAGGGCATCTTCCTACATCGAAATCATGCATGAGAAACCCAGAAGATGGTACACCGTGTGATCGGGAAAGGATTCTGAAACACACCTCCTTTCTCATCTCCTTGTCCTCGGGTTCGCCATTCCAGCCGCTTTACTAGCAATCTCCCTACTTGGAGAATCAGCAGCACCTTTAACCTCCTGTTCCGTACAGGTTGCAATTTGTCCTGAGAATGAACTGGAAGAGGGGGAACCAATGAGAGACTAGCTCTAGGTGTTGGGACAGGCACAGGTCACTCTATTTTCCCATCAGGGAGAAGAATTAACCACAGGCTCAGCCTGCCCCCCGGGACCAGAATAGGGCCTGAAGCAATCCTGCGCTTTTGAGGCCAGCTCCCAAAAAAGCGAGTTGAAAAATGGAGCTCAGGGTCACTGCAATTCACAGTCCTGCAGAGTTATAAATGATAACACTCGTCCACAAATATATTGAGGGAAGGCACCGAAGAGGATTTGAAAGCAAGTCAGAATTGCAGGAAACAGATTCCAGGAGGTAGATTCTAATCACCTTTAAAGCACATGAACAGCGGCAAAACGTCGACAATGATGCCCTTGGCCAAAAAGGGCGTATGCGTTTTTTCCTGAATATATTCAGGAAAAAAACGCATACGCCCTTTTTGGCCAACCAAGCAACCTCCAAAATTAAATCAGCGCTACAAAGAAGTCTCGCTTCCCATCGGTCAAAAGGGCCATGCTGAAAAAGTGTCAAACCCAGAAATTCAGGACAGGCCATGGAGAAATGGGAGCCTTGCTACGCGGATGGGCGGGATGTAAATTACCAACAGCCACTGTGGAGAAGTGTACAGTGTGCCCTGAAACATCTAAACAACACAGCTTAGAGAGCATAGGGCACTTCCACTCATGGGCCTATAAATTCGGCAAACTAAAAATCAGCAAGACACAGGCACCCCGAAGTTTAGGGATGTTCTGTTGACAACAACCTCCACTTCGTTACACCTTAAATATCCCAGGAAAGAGAAAAATGTATAAAGAAGTTGTGGTCCTTATGTACAATGGAATATCACTCAGCCATGTAATCAATGTCATAAGGCTAGTCGCAGCATGATGAGTGGATTTAGGTACGACGATTCTAAGTGAAATAAGTCACACAGAAAAAGACACTTATCATAAGCTATCACTTATAGAGGGAATGTAAAAATCGCTACACTTGCACTGAATTACAAAACAGAACAGAGTCACACATTTAGAAAACACACTATGGCTGCTGAACGGGAAAGGTGAGGTGGGCTGATGCATAAAACAAGGGTTTCAAATTAGCTCAGATACCGTTCCATAAACCCAATATGTAATAGAAGAGACCTACTCCTTGCTCAGTGACCTGGACTCAACACCCCCTATTCACCACACAAAAATGTATCTGACTAGTAAGAATCTTAAAACCTATGTACTGATATCTCTCTGTAAGTGATTCAAGTGGGTGTAAAGCCGCATAAACACAGCAGTGAAAAGCAGTTAAACCCCATTATGAAAATAAATTACTTTTAAAAACCCATGAAACAAAGACAGTGAAAGAGAGAGAAATTCTTACAAAATTCCTTCAGGGGCTGTGATGCAACCTGGATTGACCATATCTAGACCAACAGCTGGATGAGACATAAGTGTTGACACTCTTGGGGCTGAGAGGTTTGGTGAGGCTGGGTGAGTAAACACAGACCCTTTAAAGTAATACTGTGTGGTACCCATCCCATGGGTCCCAAATCTCCAGGTTCAAGGGCATCTTCCTACATCGAAATCATGCATGAGAAACCCAGAAGATGGTACACCGTGTGATCGGGAAAGGATTCTGAAACACACCTCATTTCTCATCTCCTTGTCCTCGGGTTCGCCATTCCAGCCGCTTTACTAGCAATCTCCCTACTTGGAGAATCAGCAGCACCTTTAACCTCCTGTTCCGTACAGGTTGCAATTTGTCCTGAGAATGAACTGGAAGAGGGGGAACCAATGAGAGACTAGCTCTAGGTGTTGGGACAGGCACAGGTCACTCTATTTTCCCATCAGGGAGAAGAATGAACCACAGGCTCAGCCTGCCCCCCGGGACCAGAATAGGGCCTGAAGCAATCCTGCGCTTTTGCGTCCAGCTACCAAAAAAGCGAGTTGAAAAATGGAGCTCAGGGTCACTGCAATTCACAGTCCTGCAGAGTTATAAATGATAACACTCGTCCACAAATATATTGAGGGAAGGCACCGAAGAGGATTTGAAAGCAAGTCAGAATTGCAGGAAACAGATTCCAGGAGGTAGATTCTAATCACCTTTAAAGCACATGAAAAGCGGCAAATCGTCGACAATGATGCCCTTGGCCAAAAAGGGCGTATGCGTTTTTTCCTGAATATATTCAGGAAAAAACGCATACGCCCTTTTTGGCCAACCAAGCAACCTCCAAAATTAAATCAGCGCTACAAAGAAGTCTCGCTTCCCATCGGTCAAAAGGGCCATGCTGAAAAAGTGTCAAACCCAGAAATTCAGGACAGGCCATGGAGAAATGGGAGCCTTGCTACGCGGATGGGCGGGATGTAAATTGCCAACAGCCACTGTGGAGAAGTGTACAGTGTGCTCTGAAACATCTAAACAACACAGCTTAGAGAGCATAGGGCACTTCCACTCATGGGCGTATAAATTCGGCAAACTAAAAATCAGCAAGACACAGGCACCCCGAACTTTAGGGCTGCTCTGTTGACAACAACCTCCACTTCGTTACACCTTAAATATCCCAGGAAAGAGAAAAATGGATAAAGAAGTTGTGGTCCTTATGTACAATCGAATATCACTCAGCCATGAAATCAATGTCATAAGGCTAGTCGCAGCATGATGAGTGGATTTAGGTACGACGATTCTAAGTGAAATAAGTCACACAGAAAAAGACACTTATCATAAGCTATCACTTATAGAGGGAATGTAAAAATCGCTACGCTTGCACTGAATTACAAAACAGAACAGAGTCACACATTTAGAAAACACACTATGGCTGCTGAACGGGAAAGGTAAGGTGGGCTGATGCATAAAACAAGGGTTTCAAATTAGCTCAGATACCGTTCCATAAACCCAATATGTAATAGACGAGACCTACTCCTTGCTCAGTGACCTGGACTCAACACCCCCTATTCACCATGCAAAAATGTATCTGACTAGTAAGAATCTTAAAACCTATGTACTGATATCTCTCTGTAAGTGATTCAAGTGGGTGTAAAGCCGCATAAACACAGCAGTGAAAAGCAGTTAAACCCCATTATGCAAATAAATTACTTTTAAAAACCCATGAAACAAAGACAGTGAAAGAGAGAGAAATTCTTACAAAATAACTTCAGGGGCTGTGATGCAACCTGGATTGACCATATCTAGACCAACAGCTGGATGAGACATAAGTGTTGACACTCTTGGGGCTGAGAGGTTTGGTGAGGCTGGGTGAGTAAACACAGACCCTTTAAAGTAATACTGTGTGGTACCCATCCCATGGGTCCCAAATCTCCAGGTTCAAGGGCATCTTCCTACATCGAAATCATGCATGAGAAACCCAGAAGATGGTACACCGTGTGATCGGGAAAGGATTCTGAAACACACCTCCTTTCTCATCTCCTTGTCCTCGGGTTCGCCATTCCAGCCGCTTTACTAGCAATCTCCCTACTTGGAGAATCAGCAGCACCTTTAACCTCCTGTTCCGTACAGGTTGCAATTTGTCCTGAGAATGAACTGGAAGAGGGGGAACCAATGAGAGACTAGCTCTAGGTGTTGGGACAGGCACAGGTCACTCTATTTTCCCATCAGGGAGAAGAATTAACCACAGGCTCAGCCTGCCCCCCGGGACCAGAATAGGGCCTGAAGCAATCCTGCGCTTTTGAGGCCAGCTCCCAAAAAAGCGAGTTGAAAAATGGAGCTCAGGGTCACTGCAATTCACAGTCCTGCAGAGTTATAAATGATAACACTCGTCCACAAATATATTGAGGGAAGGCACCGAAGAGGATTTGAAAGCAAGTCAGAATTGCAGGAAACAGATTCCAGGAGGTAGATTCTAATCACCTTTAAAGCACATGAACAGCGGCAAAACGTCGACAATGATGCCCTTGGCCAAAAAGGGCGTATGCGTTTTTTCCTGAATATATTCAGGAAAAAAACGCATACGCCCTTTTTGGCCAACCAAGCAACCTCCAAAATTAAATCAGCGCTACAAAGAAGTCTCGCTTCCCATCGGTCAAAAGGGCCATGCTGAAAAAGTGTCAAACCCAGAAATTCAGGACAGGCCATGGAGAAATGGGAGCCTTGCTACGGGGATGGGCGGGATGTAAATTGCCAACAGCCACTGTGGAGAAGTGTACAGTGTGCCCTGAAACATCTAAACAACACAGTTTAGAGAGCATAGGGCACTTCCACTCATGGGCCTATAAATTCGGCAAACTAAAAATCAGCAAGACACAGGCACCCCGAACTTTAGGGCTGCTCTGTTGACAACAACCTCCACTTCGTTACACCTTAAATATCCCAGGAAAGAGAAAAATGGATAAAGAAGTTGTGGTCCTTATGTACAATGGAATATCACTCAGCCATGAAATCAATGTCATAAGGCTAGTCGCAGCATGATGAGTGGATTTAGGTACGACGATTCTAAGTGAAATAAGTCACACAGAAAAAGACACTTATCATAAGCTATCACTTATAGAGGGAATGTAAAAATCGCTACACTTGCACTGAATTACAAAACAGAACAGAGTCACACATTTAGAAAACACACTATGGCTGCTGAACGGGAAAGGTAAGGTGGGCTTATGCATAAAACAAGGGTTTCAAATTAGCTCAGATACCGTTCCATAAACCCAATATGTAATAGACGAGACCTACTCCTTGCTCAGTGACCTGGACTCAACACCCCCTATTCACCACGCAAAAATGTATCTGACTAGTAAGAATCTTAAAACCTATGTACTGATATCTCTCTGTAAGTGATTCAAGTGGGTGTAAAGCCGCATAAACACAGCAGTGAAAAGCAGTTAAACCCCATTATGAAAATAAATTACTTTTAAAAACCCATGAAACAAAGACAGTGAAAGAGAGAGATATTCTTACAAAATTCCTTCAGGGGCTGTGATGCCACCTGGATTGACCATATCTAGACCAACAGCTGGATGAGACATAAGTGTTGACACTCTTGGGGCTGAGAGGTTTGGTGAGGCTGGGTGAGTAAACACAGACCCTTTAAAGTAATACTGTGTGGTACCCATCCCATGGGTCCCAAATCTCCAGGTTCAAGGGCATCTTCCTACATCGAAATCATGCATGAGAAACCCAGAAGATGGTACACCGTGTGATCGGGAAAGGATTCTGAAACACACCTCCTTTCTCATCTCCTTGTCCTCGGGTTCGCCATTCCAGCCGCTTTACTAGCAATCTCCCTACTTGGAGAATCAGCAGCACCTTTAACCTCCTGTTCCGTACAGGTTGCAATTTGTCCTGAGAATGAACTGGAAGAGGGGGAACCAATGAGAGACTAGCTCTAGGTGTTGGGACAGGCACAGGTCACTCTATTTTCCCATCAGGGAGAAGAATTAACCACAGGCTCAGCCTGCCCCCCGGGACCAGAATAGGGCCTGAAGCAATCCTGCGCTTTTGAGGCCAGCTCCCAAAAAAGCGAGTTGAAAAATGGAGCTCAGGGTCACTGCAATTCACAGTCCTGCAGAGTTATAAATGATAACACTCGTCCACAAATATATTGAGGGAAGGCACCGAAGAGGATTTGAAAGCAAGTCAGAATTGCAGGAAACAGATTCCAGGAGGTAGATTCTAATCACCTTTAAAGCACATGAACAGCGGCAAAACGTCGACAATGATGCCCTTGGCCAAAAAGGGCGTATGCGTTTTTTCCTGAATATATTCAGGAAAAAAACGCATACGCCCTTTTTGGCCAACCAAGCAACCTCCAAAATTAAATCAGCGCTACAAAGAAGTCTCGCTTCCCATCGGTCAAAAGGGCCATGCTGAAAAAGTGTCAAACCCAGAAATTCAGGACAGGCCATGGAGAAATGGGAGCCTTGCTACGGGGATGGGCGGGATGTAAATTGCCAACAGCCACTGTGGAGAAGTGTACAGTGTGCCCTGAAACATCTAAACAACACAGCTTAGAGAGCATAGGGCACTTCCACTCATGGGCGTATAAATTCGGCAAACTAAAAATCAGCAAGACACAGGCACCCCGAACTTTAGGGCTGCTCTGTTGACAACAACCTCCACTTCGTTACACCTTAAATATCCCAGGAAAGAGAAAAATGGATAAAGAAGTTGTGGTCCTTATGTACAATGGAATATCACTCAGCCATGAAATCAATGTCATAAGGCTAGTCGCAGCATGATGAGTGGATTTAGGTACGACGATTCTAAGTGAAATAAGTCACACAGAAAAAGACACTTATCATAAGCTATCACTTATAGAGGGAATGTAAAAATCGCTACACTTGCACTGAATTACAAAACAGAACAGAGTCACACATTTAGAAAACACACTATGGCTGCTGAACGGGAAAGGTAAGGTGGGCTTATGCATAAAACAAGGGTTTCAAATTAGCTCAGATACCGTTCCATAAACCCAATATGTAATAGACGAGACCTACTCCTTGCTCAGTGACCTGGACTCAACACCCCCTATTCACCACGCAAAAATGTATCTGACTAGTAAGAATCTTAAAACCTATGTACTGATATCTCTCTGTAAGTGATTCAAGTGGGTGTAAAGCCGCATAAACACAGCAGTGAAAAGCAGTTAAACCCCATTATGAAAATAAATTACTTTTAAAAACCCATGAAACAAAGACAGTGAAAGAGAGAGATATTCTTACAAAATTCCTTCAGGGGCTGTGATGCCACCTGGATTGACCATATCTAGACCAACAGCTGGATGAGACATAAGTGTTGACACTCTTGGGGCTGAGAGGTTTGGTGAGGCTGGGTGAGTAAACACAGACCCTTTAAAGTAATACTGTGTGGTACCCATCCCATGGGTCCCAAATCTCCAGGTTCAAGGGCATCTTCCTACATCGAAATCATGCATGAGAAACCCAGAAGATGGTACACCGTGTGATCGGGAAAGGATTCTGAAACACACCTCCTTTCTCATCTCCTTGTCCTCGGGTTCGCCATTCCAGCCGCTTTACTAGCAATCTCCCTACTTGGAGAATCAGCAGCACCTTTAACCTCCTGTTCCGTACAGGTTGCAATTTGTCCTGAGAATGAACTGGAAGAGGGGGAACCAATGAGAGACTAGCTCTAGGTGTTGGGACAGGCACAGGTCACTCTATTTTCCCATCAGGGAGAAGAATTAACCACAGGCTCAGCCTGCCCCCCGGGACCAGAATAGGGCCTGAAGCAATCCTGCGCTTTTGAGGCCAGCTCCCAAAAAAGCGAGTTGAAAAATGGAGCTCAGGGTCACTGCAATTCACAGTCCTGCAGAGTTATAAATGATAACACTCGTCCACAAATATATTGAGGGAAGGCACCGAAGAGGATTTGAAAGCAAGTCAGAATTGCAGGAAACAGATTCCAGGAGGTAGATTCTAATCACCTTTAAAGCACATGAACAGCGGCAAAACGTCGACAATGATGCCCTTGGCCAAAAAGGGCGTATGCGTTTTTTCCTGAATATATTCAGGAAAAAAACGCATACGCCCTTTTTGGCCAACCAAGCAACCTCCAAAATTAAATCAGCGCTACAAAGAAGTCTCGCTTCCCATCGGTCAAAAGGGCCATGCTGAAAAAGTGTCAAACCCAGAAATTCAGGACAGGCCATGGAGAAATGGGAGCCTTGCTACGGGGATGGGCGGGATGTAAATTGCCAACAGCCACTGTGGAGAAGTGTACAGTGTGCCCTGAAACATCTAAACAACACAGCTTAGAGAGCATAGGGCACTTCCACTCATGGGCGTATAAATTCGGCAAACTAAAAATCAGCAAGACACAGGCACCCCGAACTTTAGGGCTGCTCTGTTGACAACAACCTCCACTTCGTTACACCTTAAATATCCCAGGAAAGAGAAAAATGGATAAAGAAGTTGTGGTCCTTATGTACAATGGAATATCACTCAGCCATGAAATCAATGTCATAAGGCTAGTCGCAGCATGATGAGTGGATTTAGGTACGACGATTCTAAGTGAAATAAGTCACACAGAAAAAGACACTTATCATAAGCTATCACTTATAGAGGGAATGTAAAAATCGCTACACTTGCACTGAATTACAAAACAGAACAGAGTCACACATTTAGAAAACACACTATGGCTGCTGAACGGGAAAGGTAAGGTGGGCTTATGCATAAAACAAGGGTTTCAAATTAGCTCAGATACCGTTCCATAAACCCAATATGTAATAGACGAGACCTACTCCTTGCTCAGTGACCTGGACTCAACACCCCCTATTCACCACGCAAAAATGTATCTGACTAGTAAGAATCTTAAAACCTATGTACTGATATATCTCTGTAAGTGATTCAAGTGGGTGTAAAGCCGCATAAACACAGCAGTGAAAAGCAGTTAAACCCCATTATGAAAATAAATTACTTTTAAAAACCCATGAAACAAAGACAGTGAAAGAGAGAGATATTCTTACAAAATTCCTTCAGGGGCTGTGATGCCACCTGGATTGACCATATCTAGACCAACAGCTGGATGAGACATAAGTGTTGACACTCTTGGGGCTGAGAGGTTTGGTGAGGCTGGGTGAGTAAACACAGACCCTTTAAAGTAATACTGTGTGGTACCCATCCCATGGGTCCCAAATCTCCAGGTTCAAGGGCATCTTCCTACATCGAAATCATGCATGAGAAACCCAGAAGATGGTACACCGTGTGATCGGGAAAGGATTCTGAAACACACCTCATTTCTCATCTCCTTGTCCTCGGGTTCGCCATTCCAGCCGCTTTACTAGCAATCTCCCTACTTGGAGAATCAGCAGCACCTTTAACCTCCTGTTCCGTACAGGTTGCAATTTGTCCTGAGAATGAACTGGAAGAGGGGGAACCAATGAGAGACTAGCTCTAGGTGTTGGGACAGGCACAGGTCACTCTATTTTCCCATCAGGGAGAAGAATTAACCACAGGCTCAGCCTGCCCCCCGGGAACAGAATAGGGCCTGAAGCAATCCTGCGCTTTTGCGGCCAGCTCCCAAAAAAGCGAGTTGAAAAATGGAGCTCAGGGTCACTGCAATTCACAGTCCTGCAGAGTTATAAATGATAACACTCGTCCACAAATATATTGAGGGAAGGCACCGAAGAGGATTTGAAAGCAAGTCAGAATTGCAGGAAACAGATTCCAGGAGGTAGATTCTAATCACCTTTAAAGCACATGAAAAGCGGCAAATCGTCGACAATGATGCCCTTGGCCAAAAAGGGCGTATGCGTTTTTTCCTGAATATATTCAGGAAAAAACGCATACGCCCTTTTTGGCCAACCAAGCAACCTCCAAAATTAAATCAGCGCTACAAAGAAGTCTCGCTTCCCATCGGTCAAAAGGGCCATGCTGAAAAAGTGTCAAACCCAGAAATTCAGGACAGGCCATGGAGAAATGGGAGCCTTGCTACGCGGATGGGCGGGATGTAAATTGCCAACAGCCACTGTGGAGAAGTGTACAGTGTGCTCTGAAACATCTAAACAACACAGCTTAGAGAGCATAGGGCACTTCCACTCATGGGCGTATAAATTCGGCAAACTAAAAATCAGCAAGACACAGGCACCCCGAACTTTAGGGCTGCTCTGTTGACAACAACCTCCACTTCGTTACACCTTAAATATCCCAGGAAAGAGAAAAATGGATAAAGAAGTTGTGGTCCTTATGTACAATGGAATATCACTCAGCCATGAAATCAATGTCATAAGGCTAGTCGCAGCATGATGAGTGGATTTAGGTACGACGATTCTAAGTGAAATAAGTCACACAGAAAAAGACACGTATCATAAGCTATCACTTATAGAGGGAATGTAAAAATCGCTACACTTGCACTGAATTACAAAACAGAACAGAGTCACACATTTAGAAAACACACTATGGCTGCTGAACGGGAAAGGTAAGGTGGGCTGATGCATAAAACAAGGGTTTCAAATTAGCTCAGATACCGTTCCATAAACCCAATATGTAATAGACGAGACCTACTCCTTGCTCAGTGACCTGGACTCAACACCCCCTATTCACCACGCAAAAATGTATCTGACTAGTAAGAATCTTAAAACCTATGTACTGATATCTCTCTGTAAGTGATTCAAGTGGGTGTAAAGCCGCATAAACACAGCAGTGAAAAGCAGTTAAACCCCATTATGAAAATAAATTACTTTTAAAAACCCATGAAACAAAGACAGTGAAAGAGAGAGAAATTCTTACAAAATTCCTTCAGGGGCTGTGATGCAACCTGGATTGACCATATCTAGACCAACAGCTGGATGAGACATAAGTGTTGACACTCTTGGGGCTGAGAGGTTTGGTGAGGCTGGGTGAGTAAACACAGACCCTTTAAAGTAATACTGTGTGGTACCCATCCCATGGGTCCCAAATCTCCAGGTTCAAGGGCATCTTCCTACATCGAAATCATGCATGAGAAACCCAGAAGATGGTACACCGTGTGATCGGGAAAGGATTCTGAAACACACCTCATTTCTCATCTCCTTGTCCTCGGGTTCGCCATTCCAGCCGCTTTACTAGCAATCTCCCTACTTGGAGAATCAGCAGCACCTTTAACCTCCTGTTCCGTACAGGTTGCAATTTGTCCTGAGAATGAACTGGAAGAGGGGGAACCAATGAGAGACTAGCTCTAGGTGTTGGGACAGGCACAGGTCACTCTATTTTCCCATCAGGGAGAAGAATTAACCACAGGCTCATCCTGCCCCCCGACACCAGAATAGGGCCTGAAGCAATCCTGCGCTTTTGCGGCCAGCTCCCAAAAAAGCGAGTTGAAAAATGGAGCTCAGGGTCACTGCAATTCACAGTCCTGCAGAGTTATAAATGATAACACTCGTCCACAAATATATTGAGGGAAGGCACCGAAGAGGATTTGAAAGCAAGTCAGAATTGCAGGAAACAGATTCCAGGAGGTAGATTCTAATCACATTTAAAGCACATGAACAGCGGCAAATCGTCGACAATGATGCCCTTGGCCAAAAAGGGCGTATGCGTTTTTTCCTGAATATATTCACGAAAAAACGCATACGCCCTTTTTGGCCAACCAAGCAACCTCCAAAATTAAATCAGCGCTACAAAGAAGTCTCGCTTCCCATCGGTCAAAAGGGCCATGCTGAAAAAGTGTCAAACCCAGAAATTCAGGACAGGCCATGGAGAAATGGGAGCCTTGCTACGCGGATGGGCGGGATGTAAATTGCCAACAGCCACTGTGGAGAAGTGTACAGTGTGCCCTGAAACATCTAAACAACACAGCTTAGAGAGCATAGGGCACTTCCACTCATGGGCGTATAAATTCGGCAAACTAAAAATCAGCAAGACACAGGCACCCCGAACTTTAGGGCTGCTCTGTTGACAACAACCTCCACTTCGTTACACCTTAAATATCCCAGGAAAGAGAAAAATGGATAAAGAAGTTGTGGTCCTTATGTACAATGGAATATCACTCAGCCATGAAATCAATGTCATAAGGCTAGTCGCAGCATGATGAGTGGATTTAGGTACGACGATTCTAAGTGAAATAAGTCACACAGAAAAAGACACGTATCATAAGCTATCACTTATAGAGGGAATGTAAAAGTCGCTACACTTTGCACTGAATTACAAAACAGAACAGAGTCACACATTTAGAAAACACACTATGGCTGCTGAACGGGAAAGGTAAGGTGGGCTGATGCATAAAACAAGGGTTTCAAATTAGCTCAGATACCGTTCCATAAACCCAATATGTAATAGACGAGACCTACTCCTTGCTCAGTGACCTGGACTCAACACCCCCTATTCACCACGCAAAAATGTATCTGACTAGTAAGAATCTTAAAACCTATGTACTGATATCTCTCTGTAAGTGATTCAAGTGGGTGTAAAGCCGCATAAACACAGCAGTGAAAAGCAGTTAAACCCCATTATGAAAATAAATTACTTTTAAAAACCCATGAAACAAAGACAGTGAAAGAGAGAGAAATTCTTACAAAATTCCTTCAGGGGCTGTGATGCAACCTGGATTGACCATATCTAGACCAACAGCTGGATGAGACATAAGTGTTGACACTCTTGGGGCTGAGAGGTTTGGTGAGGCTGGGTGAGTAAACACAGACCCTTTAAAGTAATACTGTGTGGTACCCATCCCATGGGTCCCAAATCTCCAGGTTCAAGGGCATCTTCCTACATCGAAATCATGCATGAGAAACCCAGAAGATGGTACACCGTGTGATCGGGAAAGGATTCTGAAACACACCTCATTTCTCATCTCCTTGTCCTCGGGTTCGCCATTCCAGCCGCTTTACTAGCAATCTCCCTACTTGGAGAATCAGCAGCACCTTTAACCTCCTGTTCCGTACAGGTTGCAATTTGTCCTGAGAATGAACTGGAAGAGGGGGAACCAATGAGAGACTAGCTCTAGGTGTTGGGACAGGCACAGGTCACTCTATTTTCCCATCAGGGAGAAGAATTAACCACAGGCTCAGCCTGCCCCCCGGGAACAGAATAGGGCCTGAAGCAATCCTGCGCTTTTGCGGCCAGCTCCCAAAAAGCGAGTTGAAAAATGGAGCTCAGGGTCACTGCAATTCACAGTCCTGCAGAGTTATAAATGATAACACTCGTCCACAAATATATTGAGGGAAGGCACCGAAGAGGATTTGAAAGCAAGTCAGAATTGCAGGAAACAGATTCCAGGAGGTAGATTCTAATCACCTTTAAAGCACATGAACAGCGGCAAATCGTCGACAATGATGCCCTTGGCCAAAAAGGGCGTATGCGTTTTTTCCTGAATATATTCACGAAAAAACGCATACGCCCTTTTTGGCCAACCAAGCAACCTCCAAAATTAAATCAGCGCTACAAAGAAGTCTCGCTTCCCATCGGTCAAAAGGGCCATGCTGAAAAAGTGTCAAACCCAGAAATTCAGGACAGGCCATGGAGAAATGGGAGCCTTGCTACGCGGATGGGCGGGATGTAAATTGCCAACAGCCACTGTGGAGAAGTGTACAGTGTGCCCTGAAACATCTAAACAACACAGCTTAGAGAGCATAGGGCACTTCCACTCATGGGCGTATAAATTCGGCAAACTAAAAATCAGCAAGACACAGGCACCCCGAAGTTTACGGCTGCTCTGTTGACAACAACCTCCACTTCGTTACACCTTAAATATCCCAGGAAAGAGAAAAATGGATAAAGAAGTTGTGGTCCTTATGTACAATGGAATATCACTCAGCCATGAAATCAATGTCATAAGGCTAGTCGCAGCATGATGAGTGGATTTAGGTACGACGATTCTAAGTGAAATAAGTCACACAGAAAAAGACACTTATCATAAGCTATCACTTATAGAGGGAATGTAAAAATCGCTACACTTGCACTGAATTACAAAACAGAACAGAGTCACACATTTAGAAAACACACTATGGCTGCTGAACGGGAAAGGTAAGGTGGGCTGATGCATAAAACAAGGGTTTCAAATTAGCTCAGATACCGTTCCATAAACCCAATATGTAATAGACGAGACCTACTCCTTGCTCAGTGACCTGGACTCAACACCCCCTATTCACCACGCAAAAATGTATCTGACTAGTAAGAATCTTAAAACCTATGTACTGATATCTCTCTGTAAGTGATTCAAGTGGGTGTAAAGCCGCATAAACACAGCAGTGAAAAGCAGTTAAACCCCAGTATGAAAATAAATTACTTTTAAAAACCCATGAAACAAAGACAGTGAAAGAGAGAGAAATTCTTACAAAATTCCTTCAGGGGCTGTGATGCAACCTGGATTGACCATATCTAGACCAACAGCTGGATGAGACATAAGTGTTGACACTCTTGGGGCTGAGAGGTTTGGTGAGGCTGGGTGAGTAAACACAGACCCTTTAAAGTAATACTGTGTGGTACCCATCCCATGGGTCCCAAATCTCCAGGTTCAAGGGCATCTTCCTACATCGAAATCATGCATGAGAAACCCAGAAGATGGTACACCGTGTGATCGGGAAAGGATTCTGAAACACACCTCATTTCTCATCTCCTTGTCCTCGGGTTCGCCATTCCAGCCGCTTTACTAGCAATCTCCCTACTTGGAGAATCAGCAGCACCTTTAACCTCCTGTTCCGTACAGGTTGCAATTTGTCCTGAGAATGAACTGGAAGAGGGGGAACCAATGAGAGACTAGCTCTAGGTGTTGGGACAGGCACAGGTCACTCTATTTTCCCATCAGGGAGAAGAATTAACCACAGGCTCAGCCTGCCCCCCGGGACCAGAATAGGGCCTGAAGCAATCCTGCGCTTTTGCGGCCATCTCCCAAAAAAGCGAGTTGAAAAATGGAGCTCAGGGTCACTGCAATTCACAGTCCTGCAGAGTTATAAATGATAACACTCGTCCACAAATATATTGAGGGAAGGCACCGAAGAGGATTTGAAAGCAAGTCAGAATTGCAGGAAACAGATTCCAGGAGGTAGATTCTAATCACCTTTAAAGCACATGAAAAGCGGCAAATCGTCGACAATGATGCCCTTGGCCAAAAAGGGCGTATGCGTTTTTTCCTGAATATATTCAGGAAAAAACGCATACGCCCTTTTTGGCCAACCAAGCAACCTCCAAAATTAAATCAGCGCTACAAAGAAGTCTCGCTTCCCATCGGTCAAAAGGGCCATGCTGAAAAAGTGTCAAACCCAGAAATTCAGGACAGGCCATGGAGAAATGGGAGCCTTGCTACGCGGATGGGCGGGATGTAAATTGCCAACAGCCACTGTGGAGAAGTGTACGGTGTGCTCTGAAACATCTAAACAACACAGCTTAGAGAGCATAGGGCACTTCCACTCATGGGCGTATAAATTCGGCAAACTAAAAATCAGCAAGACACAGGCACCCCGAACTTTAGGGCTGCTCTGTTGACAACAACCTCCACTTCGTTACACCTTAAATATCCCAGGAAAGAGAAAAATGGATAAAGAAGTTGTGGTCCTTATGTACAATGGAATATCACTCAGCCATGAAATCAATGTCATAAGGCTAGTCGCAGCATGATGAGTGGATTTAGGTACGACGATTCTAAGTGAAATAAGTCACACAGAAAAAGACACTTATCATAAGCTATCACTTATAGAGGGAATGTAAAAATCGCTACACTTGCACTGAATTACAAAACAGAACAGAGTCACACATTTAGAAAACACACTATGGCTGCTGAACGGGAAAGGTGAGGTGGGCTGATGCATAAAACAAGGGTTTCAAATTAGCTCAGATACCGTTCCATAAACCCAATATGTAATAGACGAGACCTACTCCTTGCTCAGTGACCTGGACTCAACACCCCCTATTCACCACGCAAAAATGTATCTGACTAGTAAGAATCTTAAAACCTATGTACTGATATCTCTCTGTAAGTGATTCAAGTGGGTGTAAAGCCGCATAAACACAGCAGTGAAAAGCAGTTAAACCCCATTATGAAAATAAATTACTTTTAAAAACCCATGAAACAAAGACAGTGAAAGAGAGAGAAATTCTTACAAAATTCCTTCAGGGGCTGTGATGCAACCTGGATTGACCATATCTAGACCAACAGCTGGATGAGATATAAGTGTTGACACTCTTGGGGCTGAGAGGTTTGGTGAGGCTGGGTGAGTAAACACAGACCCTTTAAAGTAATACTGTGTGGTACCCATCCCATGGGTCCCAAATCTCCAGGTTCAAGGGCATCTTCCTACATCGAAATCATGCATGAGAAACCCAGAAGATGGTACACCGTGTGATCGGGAAAGGATTCTGAAACACACCTCATTTCTCATCTCCTTGTCCTCGGGTTCGCCATTCCAGCCGCTTTACTAGCAATCTCCCTACTTGGAGAATCAGCAGCACCTTTAACCTCCTGTTCCGTACAGGTTGCAATTTGTCCTGAGAATGAACTGGAAGAGGGGGAACCAATGAGAGACTAGCTCTAGGTGTTGGGACAGGCACAGGTCACTCTATTTTCCATTCAGGGAGAAGAATTAACCACAGGCTCAGCCTGCCCCCCGGGACCAGAATAGGGCCTGAAGGAATCCTGCGCTTTTGCGCCAAGCTCCCAAAAAAGCGAGTTGAAAAATGGAGCTCAGAGTCACTGCAATTCACAGTCCTGCAGAGTTATAAATGATAACACTCGTCCACAAATATATTGAGGGAAGGCACCGAAGAGGATTTGAAAGCAAGTCAGAATTGCAGGAAACAGATTCCAGGAGGTAGATTCTAATCACCTTTAAAGCACATGAAAAGCGGCAAAACATCGACAATGATGCCCTTGGCCAAAAAGGGCGTATGCGTTTTTTCCTGAATATATTCAGGAAAAAACGCATACGCCCTTTTTGGCCAACCAAGCAACCTCCAAAATTAAATCAGCGCTACAAAGAAGTCTCGCTTCCCATCGGTCAAAAGGGCCATGCTGAAAAAGTGTCAAACCCAGAAATTCAGGACAGGCCATGGAGAAATGGGAGCCTTGCTACGCGGATGGGCGGGATGTAAATTGCCAACAGCCACTGTGGAGAAGTGTACAGTGTGCTCTGAAACATCTAAACAACACAGCTTAGAGAGCATAGGGCACTTCCACTCATGGGCGTATAAATTCGGAAAACTAAAAATCAGCAAGACACAGGCACCCTGAAGTTTAGGGATGCTCTGTTGACAACAACCTCCACTTCGTTACACCTTAAATATCCCAGGAAAGAGAAAAATGGATAAAGAAGTTGTGGTCCTTATGTACAATGGAATATCACTCAGCCATGTAATCAATGTCATAAGGCTAGTCGCAGCATGATGAGTGGATTTAGGTACGACGATTCTAAGTGAAATAAGTCACACAGAAAAAGACACTTATCATAAGCTATCACTTATAGAGGGAATGTAAAAATCGCTACACTTGCACTGAATTACAAAACAGAACAGAGTCACACATTTAGAAAACACACTATGGCTGCTGAACGGGAAAGGTAAGGTGGGCTGATGCATAAAACAAGGGTTTCAAATTAGCTCAGATACCGTTCCATAAACCCAATATGTAATAGACAAGACCTACTCCTTGCTCAGTGACCTGGACTCAACACCCGCTATTCACCAGGCAAAAATGTATCTGACTAGTAAGAATCTTAAAACCTATGTACTGATATCTCTCTGTAAGTGATTCAAGTGGGTGTAAAGCCGCATAAACACAGCAGTGAAAAGCAGTTAAACCCCATTATGAAAATAAATTACTTTTAAAAACCCATGAAACAAAGACAGCGAAAGAGAGAGAAATTCTTACAAATTTCCTTCAGGGGCTGTGATGCAACCTGGATTGACCATATCTAGACCAACAGCTGGATGAGACATAAGTGTTGACACTCTTGGGGCTGAGAGGTTTGGTGAGGTTGGGTGAGCAAACACAGACCCTTTAAAGTAATACTGTGTGGTACCCATCCCATGGGTCCCAAATCTCCAGGTTCAAGGGCATCTTCCTACATCGAAATCATGCATGAGAAACCCAGAAGATGGTACACCGTGTGATCGGGAAAGGATTCTGAAACACACCTCATTTCTCATCTCCTTGTCCTCGGGTTCGCCATTCCAGCCGCTTTACTAGCAATCTCCCTACTTGGAGAATCAGCAGCACCTTTAACCTCCTCTTCCGTACAGGTTGCAATTTGTCCTGAGAATGAACTGGAAGAGGGGGAACCAATGAGAGACTAGCTCTAGGTGTTGGGACAGGCACAGGTCACTCTATTTTCCCATCAGGGAGAAGAATTAACCACAGGCTCAGCCTGCCCCCCGGGACCAGAATAGGGCCTGAAGCAATCCTGCGCTTTTGCGGCCAGCTCCCAAAAAAGCGAGTTGAAAAATGGAGCTCAGGGTCACTGCAATTCACAGTCCTGCAGAGTTATAAATGATAACACTCGTCCACAAATATATTGAGGGAAGGCACCGAAGAGGATTTGAAAGCAAGTCAGAATTGCAGGAAACAGATTCCAGGAGGTAGATTCTAATCACCTTTAAAGCACATGAAAAGCGGCAAATCGTCGACAATGATGCCCTTGGCCAAAAAGGGCGTATGCGTTTTTTCCTGAATATATTCAGGAAAAAACGCATACGCCCTTTTTGGCCAACCAAGCAACCTCCAAAATTAAATCAGCGCTACAAAGAAGTCTCGCTTCCCATCGGTCAAAAGGGCCATGCTGAAAAAGTGTCAAACCCAGAAATTCAGGACAGGCCATGGAGAAATGGGAGCCTTGCTACGCGGATGGGCGGGATGTAAATTGCCAACAGCCACTGTGGAGAAGTGTACGGTGTGCTCTGAAACATCTAAACAACACAGCTTAGAGAGCATAGGGCACTTCCACTCATGGGCGTATAAATTCGGCAAACTAAAAATCAGCAAGACACAGGCACCCCGAACTTTAGGGCTGCTCTGTTGACAACAACCTCCACTTCGTTACACCTTAAATATCCCAGGAAAGAGAAAAATGGATAAAGAAGTTGTGGTCCTTATGTACAATGGAATATCACTCAGCCATGAAATCAATGTCATAAGGCTAGTCGCAGCATGATGAGTGGATTTAGGTACGACGATTCTAAGTGAAATAAGTCACACAGAAAAAGACACTTATCATAAGCTATCACTTATAGAGGGAATGTAAAAATCGCTACACTTGCACTGAATTACAAAACAGAACAGAGTCACACATTTAGAAAACACACTATGGCTGCTGAACGGGAAAGGTGAGGTGGGCTGATGCATAAAACAAGGGTTTCAAATTAGCTCAGATACCGTTCCATAAACCCAATATGTAATAGACGAGACCTACTCCTTGCTCAGTGACCTGGACTCAACACCCCCTATTCACCACGCAAAAATGTATCTGACTAGTAAGAATCTTAAAACCTATGTACTGATATCTCTCTGTAAGTGATTCAAGTGGGTGTAAAGCCGCATAAACACAGCAGTGAAAAGCAGTTAAACCCCATTATGAAAATAAATTACTTTTAAAAACCCATGAAACAAAGACAGTGAAAGAGAGAGAAATTCTTACAAAATTCCTTCAGGGGCTGTGATGCAACCTGGATTGACCATATCTAGACCAACAGCTGGATGAGATATAAGTGTTGACACTCTTGGGGCTGAGAGGTTTGGTGAGGCTGGGTGAGTAAACACAGACCCTTTAAAGTAATACTGTGTGGTACCCATCCCATGGGTCCCAAATCTCCAGGTTCAAGGGCATCTTCCTACATCGAAATCATGCATGAGAAACCCAGAAGATGGTACACCGTGTGATCGGGAAAGGATTCTGAAACACACCTCATTTCTCATCTCCTTGTCCTCGGGTTCGCCATTCCAGCCGCTTTACTAGCAATCTCCCTACTTGGAGAATCAGCAGCACCTTTAACCTCCTGTTCCGTACAGGTTGCAATTTGTCCTGAGAATGAACTGGAAGAGGGGGAACCAATGAGAGACTAGCTCTAGGTGTTGGGACAGGCACAGGTCACTCTATTTTCCATTCAGGGAGAAGAATTAACCACAGGCTCAGCCTGCCCCCCGGGACCAGAATAGGGCCTGAAGCAATCCTGCGCTTTTGCGCCAAGCTCCCAAAAAAGCGAGTTGAAAAATGGAGCTCAGAGTCACTGCAATTCACAGTCCTGCAGAGTTATAATTGATAACACTCGTCCACAAATATATTGAGGGAAGGCACCGAAGAGGATTTGAAAGCAAGTCAGAATTGCAGGAAACAGATTCCAGGAGGTAGATTCTAATCACCTTTAAAGCACATGAAAAGCGGCAAAACATCGACAATGATGCCCTTGGCCAAAAAGGGCGTATGCGTTTTTTCCTGAATATATTCAGGAAAAAACGCATACGCCCTTTTTGGCCAACCAAGCAACCTCCAAAATTAAATCAGCGCTACAAAGAAGTCTCGCTTCCCATCGGTCAAAAGGGCCATGCTGAAAAAGTGTCAAACCCAGAAATTCAGGACTGGCCATGGAGAAATGGGAGCCTTGCTACACGGATGGGCGGGATGTAAATTGCCAACAGCCACTGTGGAGAAGTGTACAGTGTGCCCTGAAACATCTAAACAACACAGCTTAGAGAGCATAGGGCACTTCCACTCATGGGCGTATAAATTCGGAAAACTAAAAATCAGCAAGACACAGGCACCCTGAAGTTTAGGGATGCTCTGTTGACAACAACCTCCACTTCGTTACACCTTAAATATCCCAGGAAAGAGAAAAATGTATAAAGAAGTTGTGGTCCTTATGTACAATGGAATATCACTCAGCCATGTAATCAATGTCATAAGGCTAGTCGCAGCATGATGAGTGGATTTAGGTACGACGATTCTAAGTGAAATAAGTCACACAGAAAAAGACACTTATCATAAGCTATCACTTATAGAGGGAATGTAAAAATCGCTACACTTGCACTGAATTACAAAACAGAACAGAGTCACACATTTAGAAAACACACTATGGCTGCTGAACGGGAAAGGTAAGGTGGGCTGATGCATAAAACAAGGGTTTCAAATTAGCTCAGATACCGTTCCATAAACCCAATATGTAATAGACAAGACCTACTCCTTGCTCAGTGACCTGGACTCAACACCCGCTATTCACCAGGCAAAAATGTATCTGACTAGTAAGAATCTTAAAACCTATGTACTGATATCTCTCTGTAAGTGATTCAAGTGGGTGTAAAGCCGCATAAACACAGCAGTGAAAAGCAGTTAAACCCCATTATGAAAATAAATTACTTTTAAAAACCCATGAAACAAAGACAGCGAAAGAGAGAGAAATTCTTACAAATTTCCTTCAGGGGCTGTGATGCAACCTGGATTGACCATATCTAGACCAACAGCTGGATGAGACATAAGTGTTGACACTCTTGGGGCTGAGAGGTTTGGTGAGGTTGGGTGAGCAAACACAGACCCTTTAAAGTAATACTGTGTGGTACCCATCCCATGGGTCCCAAATCTCCAGGTTCAAGGGCATCTTTCTACATCGAAATCATGCATGAGAAACCCAGAAGATGGTACACCGTGTGATCGGGAAAGGATTCTGAAACACACCTCATTTCTCATCTCCTTGTCCTCGGGTTCGCCATTCCAGCCGCTTTACTAGCAATCTCCCTACTTGGAGAATCAGCAGCACCTTTAACCTCCTGTTCCGTACAGGTTGCAATTTGTCCTGAGAATGAACTGGAAGAGGGGGAACCAATGAGAGACTAGCTCTAGGTGTTGGGACAGGCACAGGTCACTCTATTTTCCCATCAGGGAGAAGAATTAACCACAGGCTCAGCCTGCCCCCCGGGACCAGAATAGGGCCTGAAGCAATCCTGCGCTTTTGCGGCCAGCTCCCAAAAAAGCGAGTTGAAAAATGGAGCTCAGGGTCACTGCAATTCACAGTCCTGCAGAGTTATAAATGATAACACTCGTCCACAAATATATTGAGGGAAGGCACGGAAGAGGATTTGAAAGCAAGTCAGAATTGCAGGAAACAGATTCCAGGAGGTAGATTCTAATCACCTTTAAAGCACATGAAAAGCGGCAAATCGTCGACAATGATGCCCTTGGCCAAAAAGGGCGTATGCGTTTTTTCCTGAATATATTCAGGAAAAAACGCATACGCCCTTTTTGGCCAACCAAGCAACCTCCAAAATTAAATCAGCGCTACAAAGAAGTCTCGCTTCCCATCGGTCAAAAGGGCCATGCTGAAAAAGTGTCAAACCCAGAAATTCAGGACAGGCCATGGAGAAATGGGAGCCTTGCTACGCGGATGGGCGGGATGTAAATTGCCAACAGCCACTGTGGAGAAGTGTACGGTGTGCTCTGAAACATCTAAACAACACAGCTTAGAGAGCATAGGGCACTTCCACTCATGGGCGTATAAATTCGGCAAACTAAAAATCAGCAAGACACAGGCACCCCGAACTTTAGGGCTGCTCTGTTGACAACAACCTCCACTTCGTTACACCTTAAATATCCCAGGAAAGAGAAAAATGGATAAAGAAGTTGTGGTCCTTATGTACAATGGAATATCACTCAGCCATGAAATCAATGTCATAAGGCTAGTCGCAGCATGATGAGTGGATTTAGGTACGACGATTCTAAGTGAAATAAGTCACACAGAAAAAGACACTTATCATAAGCTATCACTTATAGAGGGAATGTAAAAATCGCTACACTTGCACTGAATTACAAAACAGAACAGAGTCACACATTTAGAAAACACACTATGGCTGCTGAACGGGAAAGGTGAGGTGGGCTGATGCATAAAACAAGGGTTTCAAATTAGCTCAGATACCGTTCCATAAACCCAATATGTAATAGACGAGACCTACTCCTTGCTCAGTGACCTGGACTCAACACCCCCTATTCACCACGCAAAAATGTATCTGACTAGTAAGAATCTTAAAACCTATGTACTGATATCTCTCTGTAAGTGATTCAAGTGGGTGTAAAGCCGCATAAACACAGCAGTGAAAAGCAGTTAAACCCCATTATGAAAATAAATTACTTTTAAAAACCCATGAAACAAAGACAGTGAAAGAGAGAGAAATTCTTACAAAATTCCTTCAGGGGCTGTGATGCAACCTGGATTGACCATATCTAGACCAACAGCTGGATGAGACATAAGTGTTGACACTCTTGGGGCTGAGAGGTTTGGTGAGGCTGGGTGAGTAAACACAGACCCTTTAAAGTAATACTGTGTGGTACCCATCCCATGGGTCCCAAATCTCCAGGTTCAAGGGCATCTTCCTACATCGAAATCATGCATGAGAAACCCAGAAGATGGTACACCGTGTGATCGGGAAAGGATTCTGAAACACACCTCATTTCTCATCTCCTTGTCCTCGGGTTCGCCATTCCAGCCGCTTTACTAGCAATCTCCCTACTTGGAGAATCAGCAGCACCTTTAACCTCCTGTTCCGTACAGGTTGCAATTTGTCCTGAGAATGAACTGGAAGAGGGGGAACCAATGAGAGACTAGCTCTAGGTGTTGGGACAGGCACAGGTCACTCTATTTTCCATTCAGGGAGAAGAATTAACCACAGGCTCAGCCTGCCCCCCGGGACCAGAATAGGGCCTGAAGCAATCCTGCGCTTTTGCGCCAAGCTCCCAAAAAAGCGAGTTGAAAAATGGAGCTCAGAGTCACTGCAATTCACAGTCCTGCAGAGTTATAAATGATAACACTCGTCCACAAATATATTGAGGGAAGGCACCGAAGAGGATTTGAAAGCAAGTCAGAATTGCAGGAAACAGATTCCAGGAGGTAGATTCTAATCACCTTTAAAGCACATGAAAAGCGGCAAAACATCGACAATGATGCCCTTGGCCAAAAAGGGCGTATGCGTTTTTTCCTGAATATATTCAGGAAAAAACGCATACGCCCTTTTTGGCCAACCAAGCAACCTCCAAAATTAAATCAGCGCTACAAAGAAGTCTCGCTTCCCATCGGTCAAAAGGGCCATGCTGAAAAAGTGTCAAACCCAGAAATTCAGGACAGGCCATGGAGAAATGGGAGCCTTGCTACACGGATGGGCGGGATGTAAATTGCCAACAGCCACTGTGGAGAAGTGTACAGTGTGCCCTGAAACATCTAAACAACACAGCTTAGAGAGCATAGGGCACTTCCACTCATGGGCGTATAAATTCGGAAAACTAAAAATCAGCAAGACACAGGCACCCTGAAGTTTAGGGATGCTCTGTTGACAACAACCTCCACTTCGTTACACCTTAAATATCCCAGGAAAGAGAAAAATGTATAAAGAAGTTGTGGTCCTTATGTACAATGGAATATCACTCAGCCATGTAATCAATGTCATAAGGCTAGTCGCAGCATGATGAGTGGATTTAGGTACGACGATTCTAAGTGAAATAAGTCACACAGAAAAAGACACTTATCATAAGCTATCACTTATAGAGGGAATGTAAAAATCGCTACACTTGCACTGAATTACAAAACAGAACAGAGTCACACATTTAGAAAACACACTATGGCTGCTGAACGGGAAAGGTAAGGTGGGCTGATGCATAAAACAAGGGTTTCAAATTAGCTCAGATACCGTTCCATAAACCCAATATGTAATAGACAAGACCTACTCCTTGCTCAGTGACCTGGACTCAACACCCGCTATTCACCAGGCAAAAATGTATCTGACTAGTAAGAATCTTAAAACCTATGTACTGATATCTCTCTGTAAGTGATTCAAGTGGGTGTAAAGCCGCATAAACACAGCAGTGAAAAGCAGTTAAACCCCATTATGAAAATAAATTACTTTTAAAAACCCATGAAACAAAGACAGTGAAAGAGAGAGAAATTCTTACAAATTTCCTTCAGGGGCTGTGATGCAACCTGGATTGACCATATCTAGACCAACAGCTGGATGAGACATAAGTGTTGACACTCTTGGGGCTGAGAGGTTTGGTGAGGTTGGGTGAGCAAACACAGACCCTTTAAAGTAATACTGTGTGGTACCCATCCCATGGGTCCCAAATCTCCAGGTTCAAGGGCATCTTTCTACATCGAAATCATGCATGAGAAACCCAGAAGATGGTACACCGTGTGATCGGGAAAGGATTCTGAAACACACCTCATTTCTCATCTCCTTGTCCTCGGGTTCGCCATTCCAGCCGCTTTACTAGCAATCTCCCTACTTGGAGAATCAGCAGCACCTTTAACCTCCTGTTCCGTACAGGTTGCAATTTGTCCTGAGAATGAACTGGAAGAGGGGGAACCAATGAGAGACTAGCTCTAGGTGTTGGGACAGGCACAGGTCACTCTATTTTCCCATCAGGGAGAAGAATTAACCACAGGCTCAGCCTGCCCCCCGGGACCAGAATAGGGCCTGAAGCAATCCTGCGCTTTTGCGGCCAGCTCCCAAAAAAGCGAGTTGAAAAATGGAGCTCAGGGTCACTGCAATTCACAGTCCTGCAGAGTTATAAATGATAACACTCGTCCACAAATATATTGAGGGAAGGCACGGAAGAGGATTTGAAAGCAAGTCAGAATTGCAGGAAACAGATTCCAGGAGGTAGATTCTAATCACCTTTAAAGCACATGAAAAGCGGCAAATCGTCGACAATGATGCCCTTGGCCAAAAAGGGCGTATGCGTTTTTTCCTGAATATATTCAGGAAAAAACGCATACGCCCTTTTTGGCCAACCAAGCAACCTCCAAAATTAAATCAGCGCTACAAAGAAGTCTCGCTTCCCATCGGTCAAAAGGGCCATGCTGAAAAAGTGTCAAACCCAGAAATTCAGGACAGGCCATGGAGAAATGGGAGCCTTGCTACGCGGATGGGCGGGATGTAAATTGCCAACAGCCACTGTGGAGAAGTGTACGGTGTGCTCTGAAACATCTAAACAACACAGCTTAGAGAGCATAGGGCACTTCCACTCATGGGCGTATAAATTCGGCAAACTAAAAATCAGCAAGACACAGGCACCCCGAACTTTAGGGCTGCTCTGTTGACAACAACCTCCACTTCGTTACACCTTAAATATCCCAGGAAAGAGAAAAATGGATAAAGAAGTTGTGGTCCTTATGTACAATGGAATATCACTCAGCCATGAAATCAATGTCATAAGGCTAGTCGCAGCATGATGAGTGGATTTAGGTACGACGATTCTAAGTGAAATAAGTCACACAGAAAAAGACACTTATCATAAGCTATCACTTATAGAGGGAATGTAAAAATCGCTACACTTGCACTGAATTACAAAACAGAACAGAGTCACACATTTAGAAAACACACTATGGCTGCTGAACGGGAAAGGTGAGGTGGGCTGATGCATAAAACAAGGGTTTCAAATTAGCTCAGATACCGTTCCATAAACCCAATATGTAATAGACGAGACCTACTCCTTGCTCAGTGACCTGGACTCAACACCCCCTATTCACCACGCAAAAATGTATCTGACTAGTAAGAATCTTAAAACCTATGTACTGATATCTCTCTGTAAGTGATTCAAGTGGGTGTAAAGCCGCATAAACACAGCAGTGAAAAGCAGTTAAACCCCATTATGAAAATAAATTACTTTTAAAAACCCATGAAACAAAGACAGTGAAAGAGAGAGAAATTCTTACAAATTCCTTCAGGGGCTGTGATGCAACCTGGATTGACCATATCTAGACCAACAGCTGGATGAGACATAAGTGTTGACACTCTTGGGGCTGAGAGGTTTGGTGAGGCTGGGTGAGTAAACACAGACCCTTTAAAGTAATACTGTGTGGTACCCATCCCATGGGTCCCAAATCTCCAGGTTCAAGGGCATCTTCCTACATCGAAATCATGCATGAGAAACCCAGAAGATGGTACACCGTGTGATCGGGAAAGGATTCTGAAACACACCTCATTTCTCATCTCCTTGTCCTCGGGTTCGCCATTCCAGCCGCTTTACTAGCAATCTCCCTACTTGGAGAATCAGCAGCACCTTTAACCTCCTGTTCCGTACAGGTTGCAATTTGTCCTGAGAATGAACTGGAAGAGGGGGAACCAATGAGAGACTAGCTCTAGGTGTTGGGACAGGCACAGGTCACTCTATTTTCCATTCAGGGAGAAGAATTAAACCCACAGGCTCAGCCTGCCCCCCGGGACCAGAATAGGGCCTGAAGCAATCCTGCGCTTTTGCGCCAAGCTCCCAAAAAAGCGAGTTGAAAAATGGAGCTCAGAGTCACTGCAATTCACAGTCCTGCAGAGTTATAAATGATAACACTCGTCCACAAATATATTGAGGGAAGGCACCGAAGAGGATTTGAAAGCAAGTCAGAATTGCAGGAAACAGATTCCAGGAGGTAGATTCTAATCACCTTTAAAGCACATGAAAAGCGGCAAAACATCGACAATGATGCCCTTGGCCAAAAAGGGCGTATGCGTTTTTTCCTGAATATATTCAGGAAAAAACGCATACGCCCTTTTTGGCCAACCAAGCAACCTCCAAAATTAAATCAGCGCTACAAAGAAGTCTCGCTTCCCATCGGTCAAAAGGGCCATGCTGAAAAAGTGTCAAACCCAGAAATTCAGGACAGGCCATGGAGAAATGGGAGCCTTGCTACACGGATGGGCGGGATGTAAATTGCCAACAGCCACTGTGGAGAAGTGTACAGTGTGCCCTGAAACATCTAAACAACACAGCTTAGAGAGCATAGGGCACTTCCACTCATGGGCGTATAAATTCGGAAAACTAAAAATCAGCAAGAAACAGGCACCCTGAAGTTTAGGGATGCTCTGTTGACAACAACCTCCACTTCGTTACACCTTAAATATCCCAGGAAAGAGAAAAATGTATAAAGAAGTTGTGGTCCTTATGTACAATGGAATATCACTCAGCCATGTAATCAATGTCATAAGGCTAGTCGCAGCATGATGAGTGGATTTAGGTACGACGATTCTAAGTGAAATAAGTCACACAGAAAAAGACACTTATCATAAGCTATCACTTATAGAGGGAATGTAAAAATCGCTACACTTGCACTGAATTACAAAACAGAACAGAGTCACACATTTAGAAAACACACTATGGCTGCTGAACGGGAAAGGTAAGGTGGGCTGATGCATAAAACAAGGGTTTCAAATTAGCTCAGATACCGTTCCATAAACCCAATATGTAATAGACAAGACCTACTCCTTGCTCAGTGACCTGGACTCAACACCCGCTATTCACCAGGCAAAAATGTATCTGACTAGTAAGAATCTTAAAACCTATGTACTGATATCTCTCTGTAAGTGATTCAAGTGGGTGTAAAGCCGCATAAACACAGCAGTGAAAAGCAGTTAAACCCCATTATGAAAATAAATTACTTTTAAAAACCCATGAAACAAAGACAGCGAAAGAGAGAGAAATTCTTACAAATTTCCTTCAGGGGCTGTGATGCAACCTGGATTGACCATATCTAGACCAACAGCTGGATGAGACATAAGTGTTGACACTCTTGGGGCTGAGAGGTTTGGTGAGGTTGGGTGAGCAAACACAGACCCTTTAAAGTAATACTGTGTGGTACCCATCCCATGGGTCCCAAATCTCCAGGTTCAAGGGCATCTTTCTACATCGAAATCATGCATGAGAAACCCAGAAGATGGTACACCGTGTGATTGGGAAAGGATTCTGAAACACACCTCATTTCTCATCTCCTTGTCCTCGGGTTCGCCATTCCAGCCGCTTTACTAGCAATCTCCCTACTTGGAGAATCAGCAGCAACTTTAACCTCCTGTTCCGTACAGGTTGCAATTTGTCCTGAGAATGAACTGGAAGAGGAGGAACCAATGAGAGACTATCTCTAGGTGTTGGGACAGGCACAGGTCACTCTATTTTCCCATCAGGGAGAAGAATGAACCACAGGCGCAGCCTGCCCCCCGGGACCAGAATAGGGCCTGAAGCAATCCTGCGCTTTTGCGGCCAGCTCCCAAAAAAGCGAGTGGAAAAATGGAGCTCAGGGGCACTGCAATTCACAGTCCTGCAGAGTTATAAATGATAACACTCGTCCACAAATATATTGAGGGAAGGCAACGAAGAGGATTTGAAAGCAAGGCAGAATTGCAGGAAAGAGATTCCAGGAGGTAGATCCTAATCACCTTTAAAGCACATGAAAAGCGGCAAAACGTCGACAATGATGCCCTTGGCCAAAAAGGTCGTATGCGTTTTTTCCTAAATATATTCAGGAAAAAACGCATACGCCCTTTTTGGCCAACCAAGCAACATCGAAAAGCAAATCAGCGCTACAAAGAAGTCTCGCTTCCCATCAGTCAAAAGGGCCATGCTGAAAAAAGTGTCAAACCCAGAAATTCAGGACAGGCCATGGAGAAATGGGAGCCTTGCTACGCTGATGGGCGGGATGTAAATTGCCTACAGCCACTGTGGAGAAGTGTCCGGTGTGTCCTGAAACATCTAAACAACACAGCTTAGAGAGCATAGGGCACTTCCACTCATGGGCGTATAAATTCGGAAAACTAAAAATCAGCAAGACACAGGCACCCCGAAGTTTAGGGCTGCTCTGTTGACAACAACCTCCACTTCGTTACACCTTAAATATCCCAGGAAAGAGAAAAATGGATAAAGAAGTTGTGGTCCTTATGTACAATGGAATATCACTCAGCCATGAAATCAATGTCATAAGGGTAGTCCCAGCATGATGAGTGGATTTAGGTACGACGACTCTAAGTGAAATAAGTCACACAGAAAAAGACACTTATCATAAGCTATCACTTATAGAGAAAATGTAAAAATCGCTACACTTGCACTGAATTACAAAACAGAACAGAGTCACACATTTAGAACACACACTATGGCTGCTGAACGGGAAAGGTGAGGTGGGCTGGTTCATAAAACAAGGGTTTCAAATCAGCTCAGATACCGTTCCATAAACCCAATATGTAATAGACAAGACCTACTCCTTGCTCAGTGACCTGGACTCAACACCCCCTATTCACCACACAAAAATATATCTGACTAGTAAGAATCTTAAAACCTATGTACTGATATCTCTCTGTAAGTGATTCAAGTGGGTGTAAAGCCGCATAAACACAGCAGTGAAAAGCAGTTAAACCCCATTATGAAAATAAATTACTTTTAAAAACCCATGAAACAAAGACAGCGAAAGAGAGAGAAATTCTTACAAAATTCCTTCAGGGGCTGTGATGCAACCTGGATTGACCATATCTAGACCAACAGCTGGATGAGACATAAGGGTGGACACTGTTGGGGCTGAGAGGCTTGGTGAGGTTGGGTGAGCAAACGCAGACCCTTTAAAGTAATACTGCGTTGTACCCATCCCATGGGTCCCAAATCTCCAGGTTCAAGGGCATCTTCCTACATCGAAATCATGCATGAGAAACCCAGAAGATGGTACACCGTGTGATCGGGAAAGGATTCTGAAACACACCTCATTTCTCATCTCCTTGTCCTCGGGTTCGCTATTCCAGCCGCTTTACTAGCAATCTCCCTACTTGGAGAATCAGCAGCACCTTTAACCTCCTGTTCCGTACATGTTGCAATTTGTCCTGAGAATGAACTGGAAGAGGGGGAACCAATGAGAGACTAGCTCTAGGTGTTGGGACAGGCACAGGTCACTCTATTTTCCCATCAGGGAGAAGAATTAACCACAGGCTCAGCCTGCCCCCCGGGACCAGAATAGGGCCTGAAGCAATCCTGCGCTTTTGCGGCCAGCTCCCAAAAAAGCGAGTTGAAAAATGGAGCTCAGGGTCACTGCAATTCACAGTCCTGCAGCGTTATAAATGATAACACTCGTCCACAAATATATTGAGGGAAGGCACCGAAGAGGATTTGAAAGCAAGTCAGAATTGCAGGAAACATATTCCAGGAGGTAGATTCTAATCACCTTTAAAGCACATGAAAAGCGGCAAAACGTCGACAATGATGCCCTTGGCCAAAAAGGGCGTATGCGTTTTTTCCTGAATATATTCAGGAAAAAACGCATACGCCCTTTTTGGCCAACCAAGCAACCTCCAAAATTAAATCAGCGCTACAAAGAAGTCTCGCTTCCCATCGGTCAAAAGGGCCATGCTGAAAAAGTGTCAAACCCAGAAATTCAGGACAGGCCATGGAGAAATGGGAGCCTTGCTACGCGGATGGGCGGGATGTAAATTGCCAACAGCCACTGTGGAGAAGTGTACAGTGTGCTGTGAAACATCTAAACAACACAGCTTAGAGAGCATAGGGCACTTCCACTCATGGGCGTATAAATTCGGCAAACTAAAAATCAGCAAGACACAGGCACCCCGAACTTTAGGGCTGCTCTGTTGACAACAACCTCCACTTCGTTACACCTTAAATATCCCAGGAAAGAGAAAAATGGATAAAGAAGTTGTGGTCCTTATGTACAATGGAATATCACTCAGCCATGAAATCAATGTCATAAGGCTAGTCGCAGCATGATGAGTGGATTTAGGTACGACGATTCTAAGTGAAATAAGTCACACAGAAAAAGACACTTATCATAAGCTATCACTTATAGAGGGAATGTAAAAATCGCTACACTTGCACTGAATTACAAAACAGAACAGAGTCACACATTTAGAAAACACACTATGGCTGCTGAACGGGAAAGGTAAGGTGGGCTGATGCATAAAACAAGGGTTTCAAATTAGCTCAGATACCGTTCCATTAACCCAATATGTAATAGACGAGACCTACTCCTTGCTCAGTGACCTGGACTCAACACCCCCTATTCACCACGCAAAAATGTATCTGACTAGTAAGAATCTTAAAACCTATGTACTGATATCACTCTGTAAGTGATTCAAGTGGGTGTAAAGCCGCATAAACACAGCAGTGAAAAGCAGTTAAACCCCATTATGAAAATAAATTACTTTTAAAAACCCATGAAACAAAGACAGTGAAAGAGAGAGAAATTCTTACAAAATTCCTTCAGGGGCTGTGATGCAACCTGGATTGACCATATCTAGACCAACAGCTGGATGAGACATAAGTGTTGACACTCTTGGGGCTGAGAGGTTTGGTGAGGTTGGGTGAGCAAACACAGACCCTTTAAAGTAATACTGTGTGGTACCCATCCCATGGGTCCCAAATCTCCAGGTTCAAGGGCATCTTCCTACATCGAAATCATGCATGAGAAACCCAGAAGATGGTACACCGTGTGATCGGGAAAGGATTCTGAAACACACCTCATTTCTCATCTCCTTGTCCTCGGGTTCGCCATTCCAGCCGCTTTACTAGCAATCTCCCTACTTGGAGAATCAGCAGCACCTTTAACCTCCTGTTCCTTACAGGTTGCAATTTGTCCTGAGAATGAACTGGAAGAGGGGGAACCAATGAGAGACTAGCTCTAGGTGTTGGGACAGGCACAGGTCACTCTATTTTCCATTCAGGGAGAAGAATTAACCACAGGCTCAGCCTGCCCCCTGGGACCAGAATAGGGCCTGAAGCAATCCTGCGCTTTTGCGGCCAGCTCCCATAAAAGCGAGTTGAAAAATGGAGCTCAGGGGCACTGCAATTCACAGTCCTGCAGAGTTATAAATGATAACACTCGTCCACAAATATATTGAGGGAAGGCAACGAAGAGGAATTGAAAGCAAGGCAGAATTGCAGGAAAGAGATTCCACGAGGTAGATTCTAATCACCTTTAAAGCACATGAAAAGCGGCAAAACGTCGACAATGATGCCCTTGGCCAAAAAGGACGTATGCGTTTTTTCCTGAATATATTCAGGAAAAAAACGCATACGCCCTTTTTGGCCAACCAAGCAACCTCGAAAAGCAAATCAGCGCTACAAAGAAGTCTCGCTTCCCATCAGTCAAAAGGGCCATGCTGAAAAAAGTGTCAAACCCAGAAATTCAGGACAAGCCATGGAGAAATGGGAGCCTTGCTACGCTGATGGGCGGGATGTAAATTGCCAACAGCCGCTGTGGAGAAGTGTACGGTGTGTCCTGAAACATCTAAACAACACAGCTTAGAGAGCATAGGGCACTTCCACTCCTGGGCGTATACATTCGGAAAACTAAAAATCAGCAAGACACAGGCACCCCGAAGTTTAGGGCTGCTCTGTTGACAACAACCTCCACTTCGTTACACCTTAAATATCCCAGGAAAGAGAAAAATGGATAAAGAAGTTGTGGTCCTTATGTACAATGGAATATCACTCAGCCATGAAATCAATGTCATAAGGCTAGTCGCAGCATGATGAGTGGATTTAGGTACGACGATTCTAAGTGAAATAAGTCACACAGAAAAAGACACTTATCATAAGCTATCACTTATAGAGGGAATGTAAAAATCGCTACACTTGCACTGAATTACAAAACAGAACAGAGTCACACATTTAGAAAACACACTATGGCTGCTGAACGGGAAAGGTGAGGTGGGCTGATGCATAAAACAAGGGTTTCAAATTAGCTCAGATACCGTTCCATAAACCCAATATGTAATAGAAGAGACCTACTCCTTGCTCAGTGACCTGGACTCAACACCCCCTATTCACCACACAAAAATGTATCTGACTAGTAAGAATCTTAAAACCTATGTACTGATATCTCTCTGTAAGTGATTCAAGTGGGTGTAAAGCCGCATAAACACAGCAGTGAAAAGCAGTTAAACCCCATTATGAAAATAAATTACTTTTAAAAACCCATGAAACAAAGACAGTGAAAGAGAGAGAAATTCTTACAAAATTCCTTCAGGGGCTGTGATGCAACCTGGATTGACCATATCTAGACCAACAGCTGGATGAGACATAAGTGTTGACACTCTTGGGGCTGAGAGGTTTGGTGAGGCTGGGTGAGTAAACACAGACCCTTTAAAGTAATACTGTGTGGTACCCATCCCATGGGTCCCAAATCTCCAGGTTCAAGGGCATCTTCCTACATCGAAATCATGCATGAGAAACCCAGAAGATGGTACACCGTGTGATCGGGAAAAGATTCTGAAACACACCTCATTTCTCATCTCCTTGTCCTCGGGTTCGCTATTCCAGCCGCTTTACTAGCAATCTCCCTACTTGGAGAATCAGCAGCACCTTTAACCTCCTGTTCCGTACAGGTTGCAATTTGTCCTGAGAATGAACTGGAAGAGGGGGAACCAATGAGAGATTAGCTCTAGGTTTTGGGACAGGCACAGGTCACTCTATTTTCCCATCAGGGAGAAGAATGAACCACAGGCTCAGCCTGCCCCCCAGGACCAGAATAGGGCCTGAAGCAATCCTGCGCTTTTGCGGCCAGCTCCCAAAAAAGCGAGTGGAAAAATGGAGCTCAGGGGCACTGCAATTCACAGTCCTGCAGAGTTATAAATGATAACACTCGTCCACAAATATATTGAGGGAAGGCACCGAAGAGGATTTGAAAGCAAGTCAGAATTGCAGGAAACAGATTCCAGGAGGTAGATTCTAATCACATTTAAAGCACATGAACAGCGGCAAAACGTCGACAATGATGCCCTTGGCCAAAAAGGGCGTATGCGTTTTTTCCTGAATATATTCACGAAAAAACGCATACGCCCTTTTTGGCCAACCAAGCAACCTCCAAAATTAAATCAGCGCTACAAAGAAGTCTCGCTTCCCATCGGTCAAAAGGGCCATGCTGAAAAAGTGTCAAACCCAGAAATTCAGGACAGGCCATGGAGAAATGGGAGCCTTGCTACGCTGATGGGCGGGATGTAAATTGCCTACAGCCACTGTGGAGAAGTGTCCGGTGTGTCCTGAAACATCTAAACAACACAGCTTAGAGAGCATAGGGCACTTCCACTCATGGGCGTATAAATTCGGCAAACTAAAAATCAGCAAGACACAGGCACCCCGAAGTTTAGGGCTGCTCTGTTGACAACAACCTCCACTTCGTTACACCTTAAATATCCCAGGAAAGAGAAAAATGGATAAAGAAGTTGTGGTCCTTATGTACAATGGAATATCACTCAGCCATGAAATCAATGTCATAAGGGTAGTCCCAGCATGATGAGTGGATTTAGGTACGACGACTCTAAGTGAAATAAGTCACACAGAAAAAGACACTTATCATAAGCTATCACTTATAGAGAAAATGTAAAAATCGCTACACTTGCACTGAATTACAAAACAGAACAGAGTCACACATTTAGAAAACACACTATGGCTGCTGAACGGAAAGGTGAGGTGGGCTGGTGCATAAAACAAGGGTTTCAAATCAGCTCAGATACCGTTCCATAAACCCAATATGTAATAGACAAGACCTACTCCTTGCTCAGTGACCTGGACTCAACACCCCCTATTCACCACACAAAAATATATCTGACTAGTAAGAATCTTAAAACCTATGTACTGATATCTCTCTGTAAGTGATTCAAGTGGGTGTAAAGCCGCATAAACACAGCAGTGAAAAGCAGTTAAACCCCATTATGAAAATAAATTACTTTTAAAAACCCATGAAACAAAGACAGTGAAAGAGAGAGAAATTCTTACAAAATTCCTTCAGGGGCTGTGATGCAACCTGGATTGACCATATCTAGACCAACAGCTGGATGAGACATAAGGGTGGACACTGTTGGGGCTGAGAGGCTTGGTGAGGTTGGGTGAGCAAACGCAGACCCTTTAAAGTAATACTGCGTTGTAACCATCCCATGGGTCCCAAATCTCCAGGTTCAAGGGCATCTTCCTACATCGAAATCATGCATGAGAATCCCAGAGGGTGCTACACCGTGTGATCGGGAAAGGTTTCTGAAACCCACCTCATTTCTCATCTCCCTGTGCAGGGGTTCGCCATTCCAGCCGCTTTACTAGCAATCTCCCTACTTGGAGAATCAGCAGCACCTTTAACCTCCTGTTCCGTACAGGTCGGAATTTGTCCTGAGGATGAACGGGAAGACGGGGAACCAATGAGAGACTAGCTCTAGGTGTTGGGACAGGCACAGGTCACTCTATTTTCCCATCAGGGAGAAGAATTAACCACAGGCTAAGCCTGCCCCCCGGGACCAGTATAGGGCCTGAAGCAATCCTGCGCTTTTGCGGCCAGTTCCCAAAAAAGCGAGTGGAAAAATGGAGCTCAGGGGCACTGCAATTCACAGTCCTGCAGAGGTATAAATGATAACACTCGTCCACAAATATATGGAGGGAAGGCAACGAAGAGGTTTTTGAAAGCAAGGCAGAATTGCAGGAAAGAGATTCCAGGAGGTAGATCCTAATCACCTTTAAAGCACATGAAAAGCGGCAAAACATCGACAATGATGCCCTTGGCCAAAAAGGGCGTATGCGTTTTTTCCTGAATATATTCAGGAAAAAACGCATACGCCCTTTTTGGCCAACCAAGCAACCTCGAAAAGCAAATCAGCGCTACAAACAAGTCTCGCTTCCCATCGGTCAAAAGGGCCATGCTGAAAAAAGTGTCAAACCCAGAAATTCAGGACAGGCCATGGAGAAATGGGAGCCTTGCTACGCTGATGGGCGGGATGTAAATTGCCAACAGCCACTGTGGAGAAGTGTCCGGTGTGTCCTGAAACATCTAAACAACACAGCTTAGAGAGCATAGGGCACTTCCACTCATGGACGTATAAATTCGGAAAACTAAAAATCAGCAAGACACAGGCACCCCGAAGTTTAGGGCTGCTCTGTTGACAACAACCTCCACTTCGTTACACCTTAAATATCCCAGGAAAGAGAAAAATGGATAAAGAAGTTGTGGTCCTTATGTACAATCGAATATCACTCAGCCATGAAATCAATGTCATAAGGCTAGTCGCAGCATGATGAGTGGATTTAGGTACGACGATTCTAAGTGAAATAAGTCACACAGAAAAAGACACTTATCATAAGCTATCACTTATAGAGGGAATGTAAAAATCGCTACACTTGCACTGAATTACAAAACAGAACAGAGTCACACATTTAGAAAACACACTATGGCTGCTGAACGGGAAAGGTGAGGTGGGCTGGTGCATAAAACAAGGGTTTCAAATCAGCTCAGATACCGTTCCATAGACCCAATATGTAATAGACAAGACCTACTCCTTGCTCAGTGACCTGGACTCAACACCCCCTATTCACCACACAAAAATATATCTGACTAGTAAGAATCTTAAAACCTATGTACTGATATCTCTCTGTAAGTGATTCAAGTGGGTGTAAAGCCGCATAAACACAGCAGTGAAAAGCAGTTAAACCCCATTATGAAAATAAATTACTTTTAAAAACCCATGAAACAAAGACAGTGAAAGAGAGAGAAATTCTTACAAAATTCCTTCAGGGGCTGTGATGTAACCTGGATTGACCATATCTAGACCAACAGCTGGATGAGACATAAGGGTGGACACTCTTGGGGCTGAGAGGCTTGGTGAGGTTGTGTTAGCAAACGCAGACCGTTTAAAGTAATACTGTGTGGTACCCATCCCATGGGTCCCAAATCTCCAGGTTCAAGGGCATCTTCCTACATCGAAATCATGCATGAGAAACCCAGAGGATGCTACACCGTGTGATCGGGAAAGGTTTCTGAAACCCACCTCATTTCTCATCTCCCTGTGCAGGGGTTCGCCATTCCAGCCGCTTTACTAGCAATCTCCCTACTTGGAGAATCAGCAGCACCTTAAACCTCCTGTTCCGTACAGGTCGGAATTTGTCCTGAGGATGAATGGGAAGACGGGGAACCAATGAGAGACTAGCTCTAGGTGTTGGGACAGGCACAGGTCACTCTATTTTCCCATCAGGGAGAAGAATGAACCACAGGCTCAGCCTGCCCCCCGGGACCAGAATAGGGCCTGAAGCAATCCTGCGCTTTTGCGGCCAGCTCCCAAAAAAGCGAGTTGAAAAATGGAGCTCAGGGTCACTGCAATTCACAGTCCTGCAGAGTTATAAATGATAACACTCGTCCACAAATATATTGAGGGAAGGCACCGAAGAGGATTTGAAAGCAAGTCAGAATTGCAGGAAACAGATTCCAGGAGGTAGATTCTAATCACCTTTAAAGCACATGAAAAGCGGCAAATCGTCGACAATGATGCCCTTGGCCAAAAAGGGCGTATGCGTTTTTTCCTGAATATATTCAGGAAAAAACGCATACGCCCTTTTTGGCCAACCAAGCAACCTCCAAAATTAAATCAGCGCTACAAAGAAGTCTCGCTTCCCATCGGTCAAAAGGGCCATGCTGAAAAAGTGTCAAACCCAGAAATTCAGGACAGGCCATGGAGAAATGGGAGCCTTGCTACGCGGATGGGCGGGATGTAAATTGCCAACAGCCACTGTGGAGAAGTGTACAGTGTGCTCTGAAACATCTAAACAACACAGCTTAGAGAGCATAGGGCACTTCCACTCATGGGCGTATAAATTCGGCAAATTAAAAATCAGCAAGACACAGGCACCCCGAAATTTAGGGCTGCTCTGTTGACAACAACCTCCACTTCGTTACACCTTAAATATCCCAGGAAAGAGAAAAATGGATAAAGAAGTGGTGGTCCTTATGTACAATGGAATATCACGCAGCCATGAAATCAATGTCATAAGGCTAGTCGCAGCATGATGAGTGGATTTAGGTACGACGATTCTAAGTGAAATAAGTCACACAGAAAAAGACACTTATCATAAGCTATCACTTATAGAGGGAATGTAAAAATCGCTACACTTGCACTGAATTACAAAACAGAACAGAGTCACACATTTAGAAAACACACTATGGCTGCTGAACGGGAAAGGTAAGGTGGGCTGATGCATAAAACAAGGGTTTCAAATTAGCTCAGATACCGTTCCATAAACCCAATATGTAATAGACGAGACCTACTCCTTGCTCAGTGACCTGGACTCAACACCCCCTATTCACCACGCAAAAATGTATCTGACTAGTAAGAATCTTAAAACCTATGTACTGATATCTATCTGTAAGTGATTCAAGTGGGTGTAAAGCCGCATAAACACAGCAGTGAAAAGCAGTTAAACCCCATTATGAAAATAAATTACTTTTAAAAACCCATGAAACAAAGACAGTGAAATAGAGAGAAATTCTTACAAAATTCCTTCAGGGGCTGTGATGCAACCTGGATTGACCATATCTAGACCAACAGCTGGATGAGACATAAGTGTTGACACTCTTGGGGCTGAGAGGTTTGGTGAGGTTGGGTGAGCAAACACAGACCCTTTAAAGTAATACTGTGTGGTACCCATCCCATGGGTCCCAAATCTCCAGGTTCAAGGGCATCTTCCTACATCGAAATCATGCATGAGAAACCCAGAGGGTGCTACACCGTGTGATCGGGAAAGGTTTCTGAAACCCACCTCATTTCTCATCTCCTTGTCCTCGGGTTCGCCATTCCAGCCGCTTTACTAGCAATCTCCCTACTTGGAGAATCAGCAGCGCCTTTAACCTCCTGTTCCGTACAGGTTGTAATTTGTCCTGAGAATGAACTGGAAGAGGGGGAACCAATGACAGACTAGCTCTAGGTGTTGGGACAGGCACAGGTCACTCTATTTTCCATTCAGGGAGAAGAATTAACCACAGGCTCAGCCTGCCCCCTGGGACCAGAATAGGGCCTGAAGCAATCCTGCGCTTTTGCGGCCAGCTCCCATAAAAGCGAGTTGAAAAATCGAGCTCAGGGGCACTGCAATTCACAGTCCTGCAGAGTTATAAATGATAACACTCGTCCACAAATATATTGAGGGAAGGCAACGAAGAGGATTTGAAAGCAAGTCAGAATTTCAGGAAACAGATTCCAGGAGGTAGATTCTAATCACCTTTGAAGCACATGAAAAGCGGCAAAACGTCGACAATGATGCCCTTGGCCAAAAAGGGCGTATGCGTTTTCTCCTGAATATATTCAGGAAAAAACGCATACGCCCTTTTGGCCAACCAAGCAACCTCGAAAAGCAAACCAGCGCTACAAAGAAGTCTCGCTTCCCATCAGTCAAAAGGGCCATGCTGAAAAAAGTGTCAAACCCAGAAATTCAGGACAGGCCATGGAGAAATGGGAGCCTTGCTACGCTGATGGGCGGGATGTAAATTGCCAACAGCCGCTGTGGAGAAGTGTACGGTGTGTCCTGAAACATCTAAACAACACAGCTTAGAGAGCATAGGGCACTTCCACTCCTGGGCGTATAAATTCGGAAAACTAAAAATCAGCAAGACACAGGCACCCCGAAGTTTAGGGCTGCTCTGTTGACAACAACCTCCACTTCGTTACACCTTAAATATCCCAGGAAAGAGAAAAATGGATAAAGAAGTTGTGGTCCTTATGTACAATGGAATATCACTCAGCCATGAAATCAATGTCATAAGGCTAGTCGCAGCATGATGAGTGGATTTAGGTACGACGATTCTAAGTGAAATAAGTCACACAGAAAAAGACACTTATCATAAGCTATCACTTATAGAGGGAATGTAAAAATCGCTACACTTGCACTGAATTACAAAACAGAACAGAGTCACACATTTAGAAAACACACTATGGCTGCTGAACGGGAAAGGTGAGGTGGGCTGATGCATAAAACAAGGGTTTCAAATTAGCTCAGATACCGTTCCATAAACCCAATATGTAATAGACAAGACCTACTCCTTGCTCAGTGACCTGGACTCAACACCCGCTATTCACCAGGCAAAAATGTATCTGACTAGTAAGAATCTTAAAACCTATGTACTGATATCTCTCTGTAAGTGATTCAAGTGGGTGTAAAGCCGCATAAACACAGCAGTGAAAAGCAGTTAAACCCCATTATGAAAATAAATTACTTTTAAAAACCCATGAAACAAAGACAGCAAAAGAGAGAGAAATTCTTACAAATTTCCTTCAGGGGCTGTGATGCAACCTGGATTGACCATATCTAGACCAACAGCTGGATGAGACATAAGTGTTGACACTCTTGGGGCTGAGAGGTTTGGTGAGGTTGGGTGAGCAAACACAGACCCTTTAAAGTAATACTGTGTGGTACCCATCCCATGGGTCCCAAATCTCCAGGTTCAAGGGCATCTTTCTACATCGAAATCATGCATGAGAAACCCAGAAGATGGTACACCGTGTGATTGGGAAAGGATTCTGAAACACACCTCATTTCTCATCTCCTTGTCCTCGGGTTCGCCATTCCAGCCGCTTTACTAGCAATCTCCCTACTTGGAGAATCAGCAGCACCTTTAACCTCCTGTTCCGTACAGGTTGCAATTTGTCCTGAGAATGAACTGGAAGAGGGGGAACCAATGAGAGACTATCTCTAGGTGTTGGGACAGGCACAGGTCACTCTATTTTCCCATCAGGGAGAAGAATTAACCACAGGCTCAGCCTGCCCCCCGGGACCAGAATAGGGCCTGAAGCAATCCTGCGCTTTTGCGGCCAGCTCCCAAAAAAGCGAGTGGAAAAATGAAGCTCAGGGGCACTGCAATTCACAGTCCTGCAGAGTTATAAATGATAACACTCGTCCACAAATATATTGAGGGAAGGCAACGAAGAGGATTTGAAAGCAAGGCAGAATTGCAGGAAAGAGATTCCAGGAGGTAGATCCTAATCACCTTTAAAGCACATGAAAAGCGGCAAATCGTCGACAATGATGCCCTTGGCCAAAAAGGGCGTATGCGTTTTTTCCTGAATATATTCAGGAAAAAACGCATACGCCCTTTTTGGCCAACCAAGCAACCTCGAAAAGCAAATCAGTGCTACAAAGAAGTCTCGCTTCCCATCAGTCAAAAGGGCCATGCTGAAAAAAGTGTCAAACCCAGAAATTCAGGACAGGCCATGGAGAAATGGGAGCCTTGCTACGCTGATGGGCGGGATGTAAATTGCCTACAGCCACTGTGGAGAAGTGTCCGGTGTGTCCTGAAACATCTAAACAACACAGCTTAGAGAGCATAGGGCACTTCCACTCATGGGCGTATAAATTCAGAAAACTAAAAATCAGAAAGACACAGGCACCCCGAAGTTTAGGGCTGATCTGTTGACAACAACCTCCACTTCGTTACACCTTAAATATCCCAGGAAAGAGAAAAATGGATAAAGAAGTTGTGGTCCTTATGTACAATGGAATATCACTCAGCCATGAAATCAATGTCATAAGGGTAGTCCCAGCATGATGAGTGGATTTAGGTACGACGACTCTAAGTGAAATAAGTCACACAGAAAAA